>NW_009195684.1:4752-42703 GCF_000690835.1 Fulmarus glacialis | reverse complement strand
ATTGCTGTCTCAGCTGAAAGAGGTCTCATACGCTCAATGTGTTTGGCATGAAAGGTACTGTAGGAAAATAAGGTAAATGAGTAAAACCAATTAATGTTACCGCAATTCATTTTTCAAGTGGCAACCGGTATGAGTGTAAGCACAAACCTCCCCCTCTCTCTCCAACCTTACATAAATGTTGCCGTGGTGCATATGTCAGCCTGATCTTGAGATACGCACGTCTTACTCTATGGGGATTAAATACTATGTACCATGCATCTCTGTTGGAGACGTAACTAGAATAAAACATATGGTGTCAGACAGTGCCCGGGTGATTTCTATAGGAATAAACAGCGGTTCTGTCCAAATGTAACTTCTCAGCACTTCTGTCTGTGAGCTGAAGTTATGGATAGAGCAGATGCTGTTAGTCTTTTAGGTAAGATTTGCAGTGCCTTGACTTATATGAGAAAGTAAAAGAACTGTTTTATTTTAGATCATTGGGCAGCTTTTAGCTTAGTTAGGAAAAACGAAATTGTTATATATTGTTTTATTACAAAGAAGTGCTTTCCTGGTCTGTTGTCTATGCCACTGGCACAGGTCAGCCTTAATTCCTACTGCCATAAATAGCTCCTGTAGACACAGCTGTAGTAGTGCCAAGAGTCTTCTACTTTAAACATTCAGGATGCATCCCACCTGTAGATGAGACTATGGTTTTGACATCAGCCATAAAAAGGAAGCTATATACTGCAGAGGTCTCTAAAGAAGGGGAAATACTGCTCTTGAATGCACCTGTAACAGCGCTTTTTTCATATATACGTTAGGCTACACCACTAAATATTTCTAGAAGGGAATGTCATATGCCTGATTGCCCCTCATTTCCTTGAAGCAACTTTATGAATGCCTAACAGGCAGGGTTAGAATAAATAAGCCAATGTGATTTCTGTAGTAGGTCTAATACATGTACAGATGTGTGGAAGGTAACACTCACCCCTGCCTAATTACAGACAGCAGGTCCAAGGCACCCGTTTGAACTCAGTAGCTTTGCAAAGGCAAATCCTCTGGAGTGAGCAGGCTGCCATCACCGGGCTCACATAGAAATGCCCAGGAATCGGGGGAAATAACAAATAAGAGGTTTCCTCGACAATACAGAACAGAAGGGAAGGTTGATGCAAGAGCTAGGGTGCCAGCCCCAAAGCATTTTGTTGCCACAAAACAACAGCATATTGATGGCCATAGTAGTAGAAAATCATTAGTGATTTAAACACGGTGAAGATGGATGGCAGGCAAATGTTGTTACATTAGGACAAGAACGCTTTTCTGCTTTATTCAGAAATGTCTTTAAAACTATAGCCCTAATACTCATGTATTCATTTTAAATAATTCAGTCATTCTACTCTAGATTGGGGGTCATTAATTGTAACTGTGAAGGTTTTCATTTAAAATGGAAAATAGGAAATGGAAATCTACTGAGCCTCCACATGTTCAACATTTTGAGAAATGAAAACCAAGACCTTTTTTTTAGGATTTTGAGAAAGACTTCCTGGTCTTTTCAGTTTATATCTTCTTCATGCTGTGAGTGCACGTAAAACACATCGCACTTCTCATTATTGTCATTCTAGCATTAATAGTGAATTCTTAGGGATCTGCCCAAAAGGAATTTGTTGACCCACTACCCTTGATTCTGTAAGATCACAATGTAGTAAATGGCCGACAAACAATATATCAATTATAAATGTTGCAGCTGGATTGATTACAGATACTCTGCTTTGGTGGCCAAATCCCCCAGCCAGTAGGTGAGGGTGACACAGTGCATGACCGCAAGTAAGGACTTGTTTTTCACTTTTGCCTCCCCAGGTGATCTCATGCATTTGCCACCCTACCTTAGGATGGACTTTTTATTGAACCGTGGCGTGCAGGGCACGAGCAGAGACCTGGGTTTGGGGCAAGCCTGCTTGGAGCCGCAGAAAAGCCGAACCTTGAAGCGCCCCACCGTCCTGGAGCCGATACCCATGGAGACGTCCTCCACAAGAGAAGTACAGTCATGGCAACCTGGTGCTGTGGCAACGTTACCTCAGCGAGAAGGAGCTGAGCTAGGACAGGCAGCAAAAATGAGCAGCTCCCAAGAATCCCTGCTGGACTCCCGGGGCCACTTGAAAGGAAACAATCCCTACGCAAAATCTTACACCCTGGTATAACAAAAAGAGCATGGCTGGACAGTGGCTGTAAATATTTACACTGAAAAAAAATCCAATGAAAGCTACCTTTTTTTTATTGAATTCCAATATTTATAATTAAAGAAGAAGATTGCCAAAATATTTGACAAAAAAAAAAAATAATATGAACGACAGACAGTGCAAAGACTCTCTTGCTTTTTTTCTGTCTGAGTGTGAGCTTCATCTGACTGGACATCTAAATTTTTGGGTAAAAGAGTCCAGTTTTCTGATCTTCACAAACGTTTGTGTTTTTACTGATTTTCTACGAAGTGCATGGAGACTTAACTAAAACATTTTAACTGGAAGTTCCATCAGACAAGATTTAAAAGGGAAAAAAATCACAAAAAAAATCACCCTATTTGTGAATTCAACAGGAACATTGATTTGGAAAAACAAAAAAGTCTTTTGTCATGTTTGCACTTTTTTTTTAAATTAGAAAATGGGTCCTTGATTGTTCTTTTTTTGTTGTTAATTAGGATGAGTGATGTCAGTGGAGTGAGGGGATTGATTTGGGTTTTTTTTTAATATTAATTTAATGAGACACTCTTTGCATTTTGTCTATGCGAAATAAAAGGGTCTTCTGCCTTTATTTGTGACGTCTGCTTCCATCGCCTTCTGCTGTACTTGGTTTTCCCTACCTGTAATAGCCATGTCAGTACCGTGAACAATGTCTTCTTGTACCTTGGGCAGAAAAGGAAAGCGGGGGTCATACCTTTGGAAAAAAATTGGGGTTCACTTACCCGCAGCTTTTTTGCTGCTGTTGGGCAGAGAGCCAGAACGGTGTAAGTCCTGAGTGCTCTCAAACTCACCCCAGACTCTCTGCGTTCGCTTCACCTGCCACCGGGAGGCTTTCGTTCGGCTGCAATATTTTTTGGATCAGAAGAAATGTGTTGATGTTACTTTACTTGCTCCCTAGGAATGGATCTTCAGTCCATTTGGGAGCAGCACTCACAGAAATTAGTCGCTTACGTAAGGACTGGGGAAAAAACCACAGCTTTTCCCATAATAGGAGAAAGGGGAGGAAAAAGTCATTCCAGGTCTAGGATCAACGCGGCTTTCTTTAGCGGAAAAAATCTTTTTAGGGGGAAGCTGTCAGCTCATATTACTGTTTTGCATCTTTTGATTACACGAGAAGTAATATTGCTTGTTTTATACAAAACATAAATGATTGAATACTACAGCTGGTGGGTTTTACACAACATTTGAGCGGCCTCGCTAAGTGCCTCCTTGTGTGTATTCTGGCTACCTTTGTGTGCCCTGACCAAGAGAACATGGGGCAGAGCATCCCGGATTAGTGCTAATACAAACACGCTGTTCAGCGCTGGCTGGAAATGTTAACTGGGGTCTGAAAGCAATAAAACTCGGTAAAAAACTTGAGCAGACTGAGAAACTCCTGCAATTTCCCTGGCTGGTGACAGTTTGGGCACTGCTAATGCAAACATTTCTGCACCATGCTCAATTCAAGTTGTTTTAAAATAGAAAAATGCAGTTATGTATAATTGTTTCATTACTATTATTAATGTAATTATGTTGTTATAAGGGCACTAAGTTAGCAAAGTACTTAAGCGTCTTGAAATGAATCAAGTTGCACTTTCATCCTTAGCTCTGTCAAGCCCAAGTGCTAAAGTCCTGGAAAGTCCTACAGAAGAAGCCAAATGAAGGCATCCTTGAGGTATGTACTTCTTACAGACCTACAGAGAAGTGCTGAGATGTCACTTAGATAAGGAACCATTTCCCATCTTGTCTGCCTATTTGACCAATATGGTGATAAAGCACATTAAAAAAACAAAACAAAAACACAAAACAGAAACCAAAAAAACCCCAAACAAAAAAAAAAACCCAACCTTTTGCCTCTGTAAAAAATAAAAAAAAAAAATCAAAAATTAAGAATTACCTGTTAAGTATTTCCAAATAGAATGGAAAAACTATGTGTTGAAAAAAGATTAAATTATTCATTTGCTCTGAGTTTTGTTTTTTTTTTTCCATATAGAAACATTTTGTTAATACAAACCTAATTTAAACATGCAAAAAGAAATTTCTTTTACTATTTCCCACTGAAAAACTCCACAGAAGACTAAACCTCTATTGGAGACTTCATTTTTGGGCAATCCACTTCTTTTTGATTCCCACAAGTGTCTTTGCAGGGTGCTCAGCTTGAGCTGGATGGCGCGTTAGTACTGCATTTACAAATAAAACCTGATTTTCTCAGCAGCATTCAGGACTTTTGAGTCTCAGGCCATTTTCATCTTCCATTCAAGCTTCCTTCTTGTCCTCTGAAAAAAGGCAAAAAGCTTTTGGGCAAAATCCAGGCTTGATCAATTTGTTCCCGTGGCTCTTGGCTGCCCTCAAGCACAGGGATGGCGGGTCCCGCGGCAGCGCTCCCCACAAAAACTCGTCTTCAGTGACAGACGAGAACAAGCGTGAGATGGAGGGAGGAAATATTCACATTTTAAGCTCCTGGTGACTGCTGAGAGTGGAAATATTCCAATATCTCCCTAAATCTACATTTGGCTGACAATCTGGAATGTGCCAACTGTCCTTGACTTAACGAGACCTTCTCCTCATCTGTATTCAAAGTGCCTGGTAATATTCATCCTCCTTATGAAATGAAGACGCCTTTGGGGGCCCCTATTCAAAGAAATTCATGGCACGTCTCCTGCTGGTTAAAATCAGAGTGGAACCGAGCTGCTGCTCAGCACACGGAGGCTCAGACCGGCAGGGTGCCTGGCTCTGCGCCCTGGATCCAGCCAGATCTTCAGCACACGTAACTGTAAACATGTGTACGGTCCCCTTGGCTTGGGGGTTTTATTGGCTTTTAATTTTCCAAACAGCACTGGAGTGGTAGAGCTAGTTAAACATGTAACAGAAGCTTTAAGGAAATGCCTGTCCTACTCTCATCTAGTCGAGGTTTGGAGGCAGAAGTAATCTCATTTCTCAGATCAATACAGCTGGGAGCAGTCAAGTCCCTGCAGGTTTGTAGAACCAAGATAAGAGAAAATGTGCTGATATGTTCCTACCAGCATCATTTTAAATGCTTCCCTGTAGCAGAACCATCAAAATCCATGAATTGTGTAAGTCTGCATCGCGGCATGTGATATACTTCCCCCATTGCACTAAAGGCCCTCTTGGAAAATATTCATGTAAGTGAAAAAAACAGTTGGCACCAGCATGTGATCTCAAAAAACACTCCTTAAAGTACCGGAACATCTAGGTACTGAGCAAGCACACCTTGCACAGAACTGTGACTCCATCTCAGTCCTGAGGGTGATAGGAGACTTTACTTCAAAAGATGAATTTAAGAGCTAAAGTTCTCCCCCGTCTCCTGTCTACTAAAAATCATAACTCCTTAGAGAGGCTCATTCTTTTTCACATTATACTTTTCCCCATGCCCCAACCTCAGCTAACCCTTTAGTGATTCACAGAGAGTAATTAACTCTCCCTTTTGTCTCAAATGAGTTAACAACTCCCTCACTCCTGCCTTTTTAAGAATCCTTTTGTCCTTCTTCATTCCATTACTGTTTCACTTAAATTGCCTGATTAACACAATTACATTAAACTCAGTACAGTTTTTCCCTCTCCTTGTTTTTAGGTTGGAGCTTGCTTTTCCTATTCAGAACCAAAGAAATCTTGACTTTAAAAGTTTAAAAGTTTCAAAGTTTTCTTTTGGTTGATTATTTTTTTAACCAGGTGAGCTCCATAGCAGCGTTACTGTAGCTAAGAGGCGTTTAGGAGTTATAAGCAAGGTGAGGTATTATTACACCAAATAACATAGTTGAAAAACAAACAAAAGCAATCCTGGGCTACTCTTTGGGACAAACGGAGAGTCCAGAGGGGCTTTGCACAACCAGGTTTCCCACCTTGCCAGGCAGCTGGGGGATGATAGCGATCCCTGGCTTGCAGGTGGGTGAATGGCAATAGGTCTCTACTTGATTCCTTGCATTGATTAATTTGGGGTAAATGTCTTCGGACTTTGACACCCAACATCCTTTTTCTGCACAGCCAGGTATGTATGAAGAGGGTTTTTTTGGTTGGTTGGGCTTGGGATTTTTTTTGGGGGGGGGCTTTTTTTTGTGTGAAGACATAAACAGCGAAGAGGTGGGATAAAAGGGGCACCTGGAAAGACAAACTCCTCCAGCACATCATTTTCCTGAGTAGGCTGAAAAGCTCTCCCAGAGAAGGAAGCTCTCTTTTAAAAGAAAGGAAAAGTAAAAAGAAAAATAAGCACACAGTTTGGACAGCCCGTTCATAGCTTTAGTGTTCAGTTATTTTAGGTCACAGCAGTTGCTTAACGGACTCTCGCGGTCAACTATCAGGTATTCCAGCAGGGAAAAGAGAGTGCTTTTCACCTTTAATTTTCTCTGGGCTTGCCTGAGCCTCCCAAGGGGAACCTCACCACCTCCCCAGAAAGAAAATGGCTCTGTGGGAAGTGCACCAGCCCCGCACAGACCGCTAACACGGCTGGGGGGTCACACAGTGCACTTCCCTGGGGTTTTTTATAGTTTCTGAACTGTTCCTCCTTTTTTCACAATTAATGTTATGCTCTTTTGTTTCAGGATTTCAGGGCAGGAAGGTGCTAGAATTGACACAAAAGGGATCTGTAACTATTCTCAGGGTTGACAAGGGCCTGTAAACTTTCCAGCAGGTTCTCAGCACAGGAGCATTTGGTACGCCGGCTCCCCACCCCGCAGCCACCTCCTCCTGGCTCTGCTTTAAGCACCTCTGCCCTCCGAGGTGAATGATTTTCCCCCTCGCAGGCACCGACTGAAGGTGTTCGGTACTTTTCAGGCCTGACGGTAGGCGAGGGGACAAGCGCCAGGGATGACCCTGAGGGTGGAAGCGGCCACATCTCGAGAGGGGACAGCTTTCCTGCCTGTTGGAGCAATCGTTTGAGACTAAAATGAAGACTCTCTGCGATATGCTTGTCAGGAGGAAGGCTGCTGCAGGTATTTGTTCTGATGCTGCTGGACAAGAAACAAACACACAGAATTTCTAGCCAGTGACTTTTTTTTTTAATGGGAAATCCATACAAATATAAGATTTCGAAATCTCTGGGACCGAGTGTGAAAGAAACTGATCTCCACCTTGCCCATGGAAGAGTAATGCCAAAACCAATTTCTCAGATTACTGAAACAAAAAAAATTTGCTTTGAAATAAACTGTGGCAGTTACTGGTTTTACACTGAAACTGCCAAGTTTCCATGCTCTGAATCTGTCAGAAAGCATAAAAAAAACCACCACAGTTCAAACCTTTGGACACTTTTATTTAATTGAAAGCAAGTAAGATAGGCATTTCATAAAAGGACATCACATAATTGTGAGATAGTAGAGAAATCCACAACACAATGGGAAAACAAGGTGAAAAACCCTGAGAAATGCAGTCACTAAGGAAAATTGTCATCAAAACTGTAACATACAGTAATATGATTTTGGAATATTGCTCAAGTTAAGTTAAGCTACATCTTTGCACCTAAAGTTTTTTCAGTATGCTTTCTTTAACAGTTCCAGTCCTGGTAGGATAACAAAATTAACCTGATTCAACAGCTTAATAGAGAAAGCAGTGGTTTCAGTGCTATTTGTAGTGCAATGGAGGCCTTGGGTGGCATGGGGAGGGAAGGGAGCATTGCAGCCGGGGGCTTGGAAATACCACGCATTGAAACATGTATTGTGACAGATCTTCCACCAGCTAGAGCCTAGCTATGTACGATCCTGCAGCTTTTCCCTAAAGAAAGCACACCAGGTTCACAGAGAGCTTGAAAATCCCCTCTCCTCCCATCCCCTCGCAGACTACGTCCTTTTCTCCTGTCCTGTCCTGCCCGTGATTTTCAGAGGCTTTTGAGGTTGCAGAAGCTTGATGCAGCTGCCTCTGGATCCTAGGAGACATATTCTCCTTCCCTTCATGTCTGCTGGCAGCATCTCCAGCATCTCCCAGCCCTCTCATGCCACAGTTCCCACGCTGCCCCGGCCACCGCTGCTGCCCCACGCTGAGCTCTTGCACCCTTGTGGGATGTGCCCCTTCCCGGGGAGGCCACCACCCTGTCTCTGTAAAGCCAGAAAAGCGGGACCAGAGGCTCCTCTGTGTCCAAGGCAGGTCCCAGTGCACACCATTCCCAAACATCTCAGAGCCTCAAGGATGGAAAGCTCAGCTCTGATGGCTAAGGCTCAGTCCGGAGGCTTGAAATCGAACAGCCGTCCTGCCTATGGCACCCAGCATGCCTGCCTTACCAAGAGCCGCAGCTCCCAGCCCTCCCAGGGGGCTCGCGTCGCTCCCGTGCCAAGAAAAGAGCTCCTCTTATACCGGAGAGGATAAGCAGGCTGGTAGCATTAAGGACCTCACCCCTGTTCCCAGGTGGGGGCAGGTCTGCTGGAGCCCATCTGTGCCTTTGCACACCATGGTGCTGGTGCCTGATGTCCGACTGTCAGCTCCTGTCTGTCTGGGCAGCCAGAGACTCACAGGAAAGTGGGAGCTCATCGGGACTCCGTTGGATTTAAATAACATTATCCCAAAAGCACAAGGCAGGGGTTCTTTTGTTCATGAAGAAAAACATTAGAGGGCTATAAGCCTCTGCTCTGTACCAGCTTCTTCACCTCTGTGTAATTGCTCCACCATTAGTAATAGTACAATTAGATGCTTGCATAAGGAAATTTAAATTAAATGTAACCTAAATCAATTTGAACTTTAAAACACTGAGCTCGTACCACCTGTCTTTCCTATAGAACAAATTATATTTAAGCCCCAAGGTCAGGAGCAAAGGGAAAGCTTAATTAAAGTTGATAGCAGACTACATAAATACGCCTGAACCTACGTACAAACAGATTAAGCACCAAAAGCCATTTATTTTATTCTGTTATCCTTGCCTGGACTCGATTTTCCTTTTAAAATGGTGACAGCTTCAGTTGCATTTCATCTTAAATGTAGAGAAATGAATGGATACCTTGGCAAGCTGCTCTCCACCAACCACAAAAGTTGTTCATTAGTCTCTGACATGTTGGGCCATAGCTCTTTGCACTTCTAATTAAATCACCATCCTTGAAGGTGAACTCTTTACAGTATTTATAAGCAGAATCACCTCAGGTGGAGGAGCCGTGAACCAAAGCAAGAGGCAACACAGAATTGATGAGGTGCTGTTAAAAATAACTCTGCAGTTTTCCCGTCATTTCAACGAGATCCAGGACAAAACTCTAGAGAGGGGGTTTCCTTCATTTGAGGAAGACTAGAGATTTAGCAGCTAAAAAAGAGAAGACGTGACCACCCGATTGTGCATTTGCTCCCGTGGGTGGCTTGCAACATGCAGGGCATGTTTGGGATTTAGGCTGCTCTTCGCTGGCCCGGGGCAGGAGTACAGCATAACTGGATGTGGTTTGCCAGACCAAACAGAGGGATTGGTGCCCTGGGAACAGGTGGGATTGCAGGTTATTTCTGGTCAATCTGGCATTACAGAGCCAGCTGTCACCTGTGTCGTGAGTAGCTTATCTGTGATTACGGCGTGCAGACGTGTGCGCGCATACCCATACACACACACACTCTTCATCATCTGCACAGAGAATGTCAAGATCAACGTGAAAGCTATCATCACGACTCTTTCACTACCACGGCATTGCACTTTGTGGAAAGGAGCAGGGAAAGATGCTATAGCACCACGAAACCACAGCAATCAGCCACTTCCAGTCATATCACTCTCAAGTGTTTGTCTTAGCTGTGCATGGGTGCATAAGCGGATCTTAACTTTTCATGGCCCACCCTTTAGCAAATATTGTCCTATCCAATGTCTCCTGGTTATTTTTATAACCTCATATTTTATTCTTTACTCCTCACAGCAAGATGTTGAGCTTCTTAATCCATTCAGCCCTAGAATACGGTCAGAGACATTTAGGGACAAATGCTCAGGTCAAGGTGAAGGCTGTCACTTACACTGACTAGGACTAGAAGAAAAGAAAAAGAATTGGATGAAGTCTGTGTGCTAGAAAGTGCTCTGCATCAACCTTGAAAGTACAGCAGGCCCACGATCCCCCTTTACAGCTGTGAACCAGTTTTCAGACACTCATGCACACAGGAGATCCCTGGGAGCTGTATTCAGTGCTGTCCCATCCCCTCCTCACACAGCACAGAAAAACCACATCCATTTCCATAGGTGGCACCCAGAGCAGATATGGAGATGGTCAGTGTTTGCCTCCTCAGGAACATGCAGAAAGGTTTATGCCAAAGCTGACAATGTCATGAAGAATATGTGTGTTCAAAAGACTACTGCTACTAATTATGATTATTCTCAATAGGCTTGTTTCAGCATAGCCTGATCATTAGGGTTCTCACCGGAAAAGACCACTTAGTAGACCCAAAATTTTCATGACAGTCTCTCATTTTCAGTAACATCCAGCATAAAAACAGCCTGGTCTCCTGCCAGTTCAATCAGTTGGCCCTAGATAAATGAGAGTTACCTGAGTCTGAGGCTCTGAGGCCAACAAACGATCTACTAAATCGGGCCTAGGCATCCCATGGCATCCACCTGTTGGTAGCCTCTTTCTCCTGGATTCAGGGTCTAGCAGAGGTTTGTGGGGATTCAGCTTCTAGATGGAGCTTTGAGAGCCTCTTCCCAACACCAGGGCAGATCCCCACCCTTTGGGTGACCTTGGCAGTTTCCCTCAATTGCCTGGAAGCAGCCCAAGCCAGCATCTACAGCCACAACAGGCTGAAAACAGAAAGGAAACATTTGGATTTTATTTATTTTTTCCTTATAAAATAAAGGCAACTTTCAGAATTTCCATTCTGAAGCTACACATTTCCCTTCTCTGCCCTGGCAGGGAAACGAAAGCTTTTCCAACACATTATCTGAAGAACGGAAAGCAGTTTTGGCCACATCCAATGATTGTCACGTTGACATGTTTTCTCTCCATGCTGCATTGTCTGGAAAACGGAGCAGCCAGGACAAGGCTGGACAAGGACTAGGTCTCAGCAGGCTTGATGAAATTAGCCAATACTGAGCCCACAGTAAAAACAACTTGCCTAGTGCTTCAGTGAGGGTTCCCATGCAGCAATTCTTTAGCTCTGTGTGCTGGGTCTGAAAGAGGCTTGAAATTTTGCCATGCAAATTAGCAATCGCTCAGCTGACTGGGCGGCTGAACCAACAGAGCAATCAGCTGGGGCTGATGTGTTTGAACTTATCAGAGAGCTCAATATCCATGGAAACCAGGGTATATCCCAGCCCCCGGGGCAAATTCCAAACACACTAACAAAAAGCACAGTTCCTGAAGGAAAATAGCACGTTACCTGTATGCGAATGAAATAATTTCCAGCATGTGAGCTCTGAAGCAGTCTTTAGAGCTCAATAAAGAACATTAGCTTGGACCACATGAGAAAAGAGCAATTCTTGACCATTGACCTAGGAATATATCGACTTGTTTCTCACATGGTTCGATAACAGAAACTCATCTCCAAAATCTGCATAGTCCCAGTAAAATACACGCTCAGGTCTGACAGGACGAAATCTTTCCTATTTTTACAGTCACTGAAGTCCCAAAGACTTCAGTAGGGTTTAGGATAAGAGAAGCAGGCAGATAAGTGTGTAATAAAGACAGAAAGTTGTCCGCTTCGAGAAGAAAAATGACAGAGACCAAGAGGTAAGACCTTGGCAAAATTTGCCACAACTTTAAATTCACCATGTAGACAAAGTTATGCACAGCTGATGTCTGTGTCAAGATGATGCTTGACAGTACAGTTTCTACCTTTTGCAGTTTTAATCAAAATTGAAAACTTCAGCATTTAGTAACAGTGGCAGTGTCAAATATTACTGTGGCTCTGACAGTGACATGATGTCATCTCAAAGATGGCAGAATATTAAGATCAGATATCGCTAACATTTTCATTTAATCTTATTCGCACTGAGAAGACAGGACTCTCCCCTCTGAATAGGGTACAGCAACATTTCTAGTATTAAACACTCAGGAGCTGTATATCTCATAGGGGGAAAGCTGCTGGTGTAGTCTTTCATCGGCACTTCTACAGCACATATTAGGAGAGTAACCAAATAACTCAGAAGCCTGAATCCTTTATATGCCCCCCATCGTACCCATGAGGAAGGGAAGGCTGCAGGGATCAGACGCTTTCTTCAAGGTCATTCTGTAGACACAAGACTTCAGCCTTCATTAGTTTTCACACAGGGCTTGATTCTGCTCCACCGAGCTTGGTGGCAGGTTGCCCAGAGAAGTTATGGGGTTTCCATCCTTGGAGGTACTCCAAATTCGAGCGGACAAGCTGAGCTATGCTGGCCCTGCTCTGAAGAGGGGAGGGATAATCCCTGAGGTCTCCTCTGGACTAAATTACTCTGTGATTTCAAAACAGTGGGAGCAGAATTGCATTTGGAGTGACTCAGTTGTAAGGACCTGCTTTCCTCCTTGTTCTTGATGGCAAAACACTGAAGCTTTTCTCTCCTGACCCTTGGGAAGGAGCAAAATGCTTCCACATTTGAAAAAGAAATCCCTTTTCCCTAGTTCTTCAGTTGCACACCTTGCTGGGGGCCACGGGGACACTTCTGGCTTTAGGTTTAACACGTGCTACTATCTAGCCACCTACCAAGTTTCACCTCAGCTTTGCATATATATAATCCTATAAATATTTTCCAAATATGGTCACAACATGGGGTCAAAATCAGGTGAAAGTTTGTCCTCCATCTCCCTATACCTTAGTTTCCTGTGCTAAAGGGTGCAGCCAATTGCCACTTCATCTCACCGTGACCTCGTGCAGAGAAACTCAGAAATGCCTGTGGAGCACTTGGACACTGGTGACAGTGTTCATGAAAGGAAATTAGAATCATGAAATCTCTAGGGAGCCAAAGAATAATTTTATGTTCAGTTCAGCCTCTGAACAGTGAATTCTAAATAAAACACAGGTAGTATAAAAGAAGATAAGGAGTGATTTCCCATTCATAGAAATGGTGGGGGAAGGATATAGGTCCCCCCTGGGGAAGTGGGGGGATATAGGCTCATGAAGTCAAAACCTGTGTCATAACACATTTCATCACGGAAGAGCAAGTACCATTAGTACTGCAGGGGTATCTAATTCTGGCATTTCTCAACTTCAGATGGTTGGCTTTGCAACCTAGTTATTTTTGATGTGCTTTATAGTGTGCAGAAACTTTCTGATGTTTTGCTAACCAATTACCTTGTTTGAAAAGAACATCTATGGTATTTTAATGACTTTCAGATAACTTTTATAGCTGATGTTTTCAACCAGCAGCGTCCTCTTGGGTCCAAACCTAAATATATTCTGTCTGAAGAAGTGTCAATTTTAAAAAGCAATGAAGGAT
The DNA here is from genome assembly GCF_000690835.1 of Fulmarus glacialis. Classification (NCBI taxonomy): domain Eukaryota; kingdom Metazoa; phylum Chordata; class Aves; order Procellariiformes; family Procellariidae; genus Fulmarus; species Fulmarus glacialis. The sequence goes on along the minus strand of NW_009195684.1, from coordinate 29,215 downwards.
GTCAATTACATCTCAACATTCCCCAGAGTGCTTGAAAATATCTGCTGAATCAATACATATATACACATTTGTTTAAAAAAAAAGAAGAAAATTAAAAAGACAATATTTATAACAAAGTGTGTTACTCTGGAGAAAAATTTGCAATGTTGACTGATTTATAAAAAAAATCAAATATTTCCTATACTTTTAGCAAAAGCTTGCTATTTATCCCTCTTTTTCTACTACAGTATTTACTGCATGATTTCTACAGACATTATTTTCCTTATGCAAGTAATTTCTTACGCTGTCTGAATATGTCCAGAACATTAGTAGGTTTTTACTCCAAGACACCTTTATTTCAACACTCTTCATTCTCAAAATAGCATTTGCACCAATACAGAAAACATCCCAGGATTTTCACAAACTAAGAGTATTGGCCACATCGGAAGATGTCAGGTATAACCTTAATTCTTCAAACAGCTGAGCAATCCCCTTGAAAGAATATTCAAAGGACAAACACAGAAATTTCTTTGACACGCGCAGCAAAAATGCCTTCCAGTTGCAAAGACAAAACTGTATTTATGGTGCACTTCTACCATTAAAAATTGATGGTGTGGTCATGCTGTTAACTGACAGGTTTGGGGTGGGCTGTGATGGGTGTTCCTGCGCACGGTGCTCCAGAGATGGTGGCGAGGGCAGCGATGCCACTCCTGGTGGCATCTGCTGGTCCCTTCTGGGGACATCCGGAAGCAGTGACTGATGCCGCCCTGCACACGCAGGCTCCCCAGGTCAGGTACCGCCACAGAGCAGCAGGACTGCGGGCTGCGATGGAGAAATCATTGGAGGCTGAAAACACTGCTGCAGGCTGGTACAGGCGCATGTTTTTGTGCGGGGCTTTGGGGTCTTTTTTTAAAAAGCACATACATTTTAAAGGTTGCGATCTTTTGTGACATTTCCATTTCTCTTTTCTTGCTGGTGGTGGTGCAGCTGACAAATTGAAGCCAAAGTGTAATCCAAATAACTGTTTGCTGAAGTCCTCTGTTTTCTCTTCTTGGCTACCTCTGAGACCCGGGCAGTGTTCATGTGGCTGCTCATAAGTGCTTCTGAATGCTGAATTTAACCCCAGTCAACCCATCTGTCAGATGGCAAAAACCAGCTTCTGACTGACAAATAGAAGAGTAGTATGACTACAAAAATAAGGGTGTTAGGTACAGCTTTTAAAGCTATTAGGTCATATATTATGAGAGAATATCCCATGAGACTAATCCTAATTGACACTAATTTCCATGTTTTATGAAACCTTTTTTAATTGTCATTACACTTTTGGGGGGCTGTTCAGAGCTTGTCTGTCCTAAAGTTAACCTCCAAAGAAGCCACAGCTTCTGCAAGAAGGCTTTTTCACCAAACAGTGCCTGCAGAGAGAGATCCCTGCTTCTCTTCCCTGGGTCCCATATAATGGGAACTCATGCTACGGGCCACATCCCCAGTTAGTAAAATGGAATACCACTCCTTTTCCAGCTGATGATATTACATTGATTTACACTACTAATAAAACCGGTCTCCCTCTTTTTTTTTTTTTTTTTTTTGGGGGGGGGGGGGGGGGGGTCTGCCTACAGATTCAGACATGGTTTTGCATCTCTGTGTATAACATACACTGTTTAAGTTACAGGCACCTATGTAAGCACACACATTTAAATTAATATATGCTTGTAATATAACCAGCATGTCTCCAATTCAAATACAGGTTTTAGGTAATATATTACTTTATGTATAAACATAACTGAAGTAAAGTGTATGGGGAATAACTTTTGCTAGACCAAAGGCTGGAAAAACAGACATGCTTTCAGGCAAATGAGTTCTTTTTCAGGTAATTTTCAGGGCTCATGTAACCCAAACTTGTCTTTCTTCCCTTTTTTATACTAGCGATGCTAACAAAGAATTGTATCCTTCCCTGCAAACCTTGCTTCATCTAGTAGCCTTAGCCCATCACAGCTACAACAGGGCTAGTGTTAGCTGAACACAAACCGCTGCTTTCTCGAAGCTTTCTCATGGACACATCGTGCTGCCCAGGCCTGAAACAGCCCCCATTCCCTATCTGTGGAAAACCACTGATATTTTCCTGGATTGTGTTTGGGTTGTTTGTCCTATCACGATCCCAAACACTGCAATGCATAACACAGCTCCTCTGTTGGGTGAGTACGCGGAGGCTTGAGATCTGCTACTGTCTGTAGTGACCGAGGAGAGAAGGCTTAATTAAATCTGTCCATCAGCAGGTGAAAGGCTTCCTTTTCTTTTATAATGGGAAGATATACAGGTAATTGCCTTTTCGATTTATCATCTCCTGTACCAGGGCTGCTGGCACAAAGCACAGAGGTATTGTACTCTGGGTGTCGGGAGGAAGAGGGGAGGGAAGATGTGGGGGATTTTCTCTGGCAGTCCAGTTTGGAGGACCATCTGGACAGCAGCCTGGGAGCAATTCGTCAGCTCTGCAAGATGAAGCTCAAAGGCCGAACGCCTTTTTTCTTTTGTACAAGCTAGCTAAAAGTAAACCAGATTCTGCTGCAATGAATTATTAACAGGAGTTCATTTAACATCACTGTGATCTGGGTTAAGTACAGACAGGGCAAAGTGGTTTCCCAAATCTTATTGACTTCCCTGAGTGTCCTATCAGAGGACAAAAATATGAGTTTGTCAGCAAAAATATCTGCTGGAGGAAACCTAACACAAAGCAAAATGAGCTTTGGAGAAGGAAAATAGTTAAATGGGAGCTCCTGGTGCAAAAAAAAAAAATTGCAATGCTTTAGTTTTAAGTGGCTCAATAAAGAAAAATATGCTCTGACAGTCCTATGATACATCAATGTCTGTGGGGCATAAGAGTCTGCATCTGGGATCACATATATGTTCTATACATAAGGTAAAAGTGTACATATGTGACAGTATAGGCATGTGTATATAGCCAACCGCCATAGGTTATCTTTGCGCTCCAGAGTCAGGAGAGGTGATTCACCCTCTCCTTTGCCCCTCTCCTGCCCTGGTCAGTATTTCAATGAGTCATATTTCACCATCTGCCTTAGGAGTTGACTGTGCAATAACATGCATGGAAGAGTTCATAGAATCATAGAATCATAGAATAGTTTGGGTTGGAAGCGACCTTTAAAGGTCATCTAGTCCAACCCCCCTGCAATTATCAGGGACATATTCAACTAGATCAGGTTGTTCAAAGCCCCGTCCAACCTGACCTTGAATGTTTCCAGGGATGGGGCATCTACCATCTCTCTGGGAAACCTGTTCCAGCGTTTCACCACTCTCATTGTAAAAAATGTCTTCCTTATATCTAGTCTAAATCTACCCTCTTTTAGTTTAAAACCATTATCCCTTGTCCTGTCAGTACACGCCCTACTAAAAAGTTTGTCCCCATCTTTCTTACAAAGCCCCTTTTAAGTACTGATAGGCCACAATAAGGTCTCCCCAAAGCCTTCTCTTCTCCAGGCTGAACAACCCCAACCCTCTCAGCCTGTCTTCATAGGAGAGGCGTTCTACCCCCATGATCATCTTTGCGGCCCTCCTCTGCACCCGCTCCAACAGGTCCATGTCTTTCCTGTGCTGAGGGCTCCAGAGCTGGACGCAGTACTCCAGGTGGGGTCTCACCACAGCAGAGTAGAGGGGCAGAATCACCTCCCTTGACCAGCTGGCCAGGCTTCTTTTGATGCAGCCCAGGATACGGTTGGCTTTCTGGGCTGCAAGCGCACGTTGTCAGCTCACGTCCAGCTTTTCATCCACCAGTACCTCCAAGTCCTTCTCGGCAGGACTGCTCTAAATCCCTTCATCCCCCAGCCTGTATTGATGCCGGGGGTTGCCCCGACCCAGGTGCAGGACCTTGCACTTGGCCTTGTTGAACCTCATGAGGTTCTCATGGGCCCACTGCTCCAGCTTGTCCAGATCCCTCTTGATGGCATCCCGTCCCTCAGGGACGTCAACTGCACCATTTACTTGGGCTAGTATACAGCAGCTGGAAAGTATCAAGCACACTGTTCACAGGTTTCAGGATCAGTAAATTCAATAATCCAAGGATTTTGAGTATTCATCAATTGTTTCATTAAAGACTAAGGGAAACATTTACATACAAGCTAAAAAGTTAATAGATGAAAATGTGAGAAGGCAGCAAAGACAGACAGCAGAAGTTAACATACCAGTCCTGTAAATGTTGCACCAATTTTTCTCAGTTCTTCCAGCAGAATTTTTATTTTCTCCAATTGTACCTCTGTGCAATGCTGTGTAATTCAATTTCTCACAGACTTACTAGCTTTGTCAGCAAGGCTTTTAACTTCTAGTTTTTGCAACCATGTGTCTGAGTTCACCAAGCAAAATGAGGGTATGCCGAAAGCCCAGGCTGTGCAGTTCAGTCTCCAAGGCAAAGCTCCCGTTAATTCAGTATGGCCAGTACTTTTTGTAATGGATCTGACATAAAAAGGACATCCTTCTTTAATGTGAACTGTTGACTTCAGTTAGTATAGTCATGAAAAAGGTTCTGAGTTTGTACGAATTATGACACTTCACACCAGTTGAGTGAGAATACCTGCTTAAATTCTCCATTTTCATTTCTTTTCTTCCTCATTTTTCCTTATACCTTAATAGTATTTTGTATAGCATTAAGTACTGGGATCTGCAGTGACTGCTTTGCTTGTACATTCATTTCTAAAGACTGATGGCCAGTCGGGATTTTTAACGTTTATAAGCAGGAAGATCCTTGGAAAGCACTACAGCTGTAAACAGTAAGCTGTATATACTGAGCTAGGACAGGTAGATGAAAACATATGGTGTTTTTAATTTCCCTAATGAACATGGCAGGTTCCTCACTCTTGTCAAGAATCAGTGTAAATTAGTTTCCTAAAAGAACTGCATTTTGCAGCTAATCGGAGTGCTTTGTTACTACACAATTATTTCCTAAATGGAAAAAATGCACATTAGCATGAATATTCAATAAGACTCTGAACCATTAAAGACCCATTTGTTCTACAGATATAACTGTGGTGACTTTTTGAACAAGTTCTTCCTGAAAAGCAGTTTGCTACAGATGTGAGAGGCCACAAATGATACACTTACTGTAAGAAAAGGGGCAGTACCTGTTGTCTTGAAGGAGAGCAACTAAACAGACCTAGGAGATCAATCTATTTTTCTGCCTGGATTTTCAGGACTGCTGTTCTTTACCATTTTCAAAAGAATAATCAAATCCCCAAATGAACTTGAATAAAATTGCTTGTTCTTTTGAGTTTGATGGACTAGTTATTTTTAGTCAGGTTTAGTCATTAGAAGAAAGTTTTTTTTTAAAGAGAGTTTGCACAGATCGTTAAGGATTTTTATAACATTTTAGAAGCACAGGAAAAACACTCTACAGCACTTCTGATGCTTTCAAAGTATTTAAAATGTTTTAATGAAGAACTCCACAAAAAAACAAGAGTAATTCATAGCATTTGGGCCTGCAAAAAAAATCAATCCGTTTGGGTTGATACCTTGCACATCAAACAGCGTTTGTATGCAGCCCAATGCTACAGGAGCAGGCATTTCTAAACCACAACTCTAGCAAATAAATATTGCACAGATTTCTGTTATACCCTGCCCCGCAAATTTTCCTTCTTATTTCCTTCTTATTTTCCTTCTTTTTTTTTTTTTTTTTCACTGAGGAAATTTACACACAGAGGCTTAAGCACCAAAACCTGGGGTTTGCTCTTTCTTTCACACAGGCAGGCTGAAAGTGCATGTTTTTCTCATTAAGATGGCTTTTATGATTTGGAAAATGGATATTGCAATCTCAGTATGCAATTGATGCATGGTGCACAGATGCAGTGCCTTGGAAAACATTTGCATTGACTATCATGATGTTTTCCTAATTAGATGCCTCTGAATACAGATCTATTTCCAGCATGGTTTTTACATTGAACTGCACAACAAATTCAGTTCAACTGGCAGTTTAGCTTACCCAAATGCCATCAACAGAAGTTAGCTGAAATAAATTAAAGAGGCAGTAATGTGCTCGTAGCGTTAACATTAGCATTTCATGGCCTTTAGCTAGCTCAGGCAATAAACAAACTTGAATTGTGAAAAGTTTCCTGCTTATGCGGACAGAAGGGAGTCTGAGGGCTGAAGGCTGATTGCCGCTTCTCATCAGACACCGTCACTTGCCTTTTCTGAGAAGCTTAACCGTGTTCATAAAGTATCTTGCTCTCCAAGAGAGGGTTAAAGGTGGGAAGTAGAACCAAGGAAGGTAAAATGGGGGATGGATGTCAAAGAAAACTTGCTTTGAATAGGCTGATGGAAGGAGTAACTCGATAGCTGGGGTGCAGCCTCTCTCCCTCTTAGGTTACCGACTGAAGCGATGGAGGTTTGCTGATTGAAAACCAGCCGGCGTGGACTGTGATTAAAGGTTTTTTCCCTCCGGTCGTCCTTCAACAAAGAGCTCATGTGAAACACAGGCTGTAGGGAGAGCGAGACAGTCTCTGTTAGGATTTCTGGTGAAATTCAGAAGAGGTACTTATGTTTTCTCATATCATCCTACTGTTTCCACCGCTGCTGGAAGCAAAAATGCTTTTAAGTACCTGGAGTTGCATATATAAAATGCAGCTGAAGTATGATTTTAACCACTGCCTCAAGCTGATTTCCTAGAGCCACAGCCAGGCAGGGACGCAAGGGGTTACGCTTTCAGAAGTGCTGAGCACTCAGCAGCCCTCCCCACAGAAGACTATTTGGTACTGATTGAAAGCGGCTCTTCTAGAAATGATCCATCGTGGCGAGAAACATGATTTCTCCCAGCGATTAATGCCGTGACTTTATCGAGTGACAGCACTGGAAGGAAAGGGGCAGTGCAGAGCTGGCAGCAGGAACAGAAGTGGTGGGGGAGCTTCTCTGGTAGGACAAAATGGTGCCGAAAGCTGAGCAGAGATGGGGTCTGATGAGGGGAGAGAAGAGGGGAAAAAAGAAAAATCTCACCTTTCTGAAAGTCAAAACTGTGTTGAATTGCTGTCATTTTGTGTCAAATTGTGTCCTTTTTTTCTGAGGAACATGGATTGCTTCAAGTATTGGGACTAAAGAAGCAGGATAAAAGCTCAAAATGGAGTTATTTCAATAGATGAACTATATGCTCCCTCAGCAATCATGTATTGGAGCCCCACAGTAGGGGTAATGAAGGAAGGGAGCTGTTTTCTGCTCTGGTTGAAGCAGATTTCCTGCCTCAGATTTGATTTCAGAAGAACAGGGATTAAGTTTGCCTCTGACAAGAAATCCTTTAGTGGAAGGGAGCAGGTGACAGGGGGCGTGGGGTTTATGGCTCTCTATTGCCTGTGGGTGGCACATTTGACAAAAGAAAAAATTATCCAAGGTGGGAAAACACTTCTAGTCAACACAAGTTCCTCAAAAAAAAAAAAAAAAAGACACTTAAAATCTGAATTTTTCCCAGGAGCACTGTATGGAATGACTATACCAACCTTGCTTTAAAGGACCACAATTTATTTTATTCACGTACCAAGGGGAAGACCAAATCAACCATGAACTCCCTGCTGCAATGGTTCAGCCTATACTATATGCCAAGACCTGGGCTTTCATCCAGGGTATCATCCTTCTAGTGGGCTCCTCAGCAAAGGTCCAGCCCAGAGCTTTGCAGACTGCCACCCAGGCTCCACTACCTCGAAGAGCGAAGACCAAGCTGCTGGGACCTCCGCTGTGCCCTATTGCTGAGCCCATAACTGATGGAGGACTTGAAGACCAGCCAGAGAGGGGCAGAGACCTGGTATTACCCAGGGATTGATGGTGAGAGCTTCCCCTCCCTGCCACCACCTCCTGAGTGGCTGAGCTGGCTGCCACTTGCTGCTTCGTTTTCCCCAATGATGTCATTGCTTGAGAGCAAATACTAAGATGTTATCACAAAAAATTTATACATGTGCACCTTACTACCAAAGGGTCTTCAGTTTTTCATGTTGTTTATATAAATGTGCTTTCAGCCGCCACGAGAACTGCAACTCCAAAGAGCAAAAATTTTAATTCTGTTCCAGGAGATTGCAGTTTACTTAAACACCTGCTAGCTTTATCCTGGCAGGCTAGGCTAGGATTGCTCTGGTATTTTACTGTAGCTTAGTGTTTGATGATCAGTTTATTCCATTAATTTTTTCAGGCAAAGCATCTGGAGCCATTTGTTAATCCAACATGCAAGGGAAACAGAATAGTCAGCACGACCATGGTCTAATTTTGAGGCTAGGTTTTATTTATGTCAGCTGGTCAAACTACATCCTTTCATGCACTGTGACTGTAAAAGTAACTGCAGTAGTAATGGTCCACCAATAAGGCAAACTGCACCTCCAAAACGAAGAAAAGGCATTGCACTTTCTGCAATGAGTACGTAGACAATTTTGTATGGCAGAGGAGAGAAGAGCCATGAGATTTAGTACAGCTTTGGCAGAAGCCACTTCCAGTTCCTCGGCATGGTACTCAACCATAGAGGCTAATTGCAAGGCAGCCTGCAGAGCAGTTCGTCAATATAGATCTAGCATAGCTTGTGAGAACGACAATTTTAAAACCATTTTTGTTGCTTAGAAATTTGGGAATACAGAAGGCAATATGACTGCTGTAGCATAAAGATACAGCATGGTATAGTCCATGCTTGCTCTCATCAATAATTAGACAATGACAAAAGGTTGTTTTCCAAGACTTTCACACCTTAAAAAGATAGTTCTTGACAGCAAGTGCATTTCGTGCATTTCATGCATTATCAGCAACATATCAGCTCCTTTTTCAGCTGAGGAAGTAAGCAAAGACTTGTTGAAAAGAGTGGATCTTGTTTTTCTGATGACTCAAGCTAAAGCAATATCAAAATGTTTCTAAAGTTTGTCTCTTGGGATACAATTAGTTGAAAGGAGAACAGGTCTGCATAAATATTTTCAAGACTGAAGTGAATTGTTGGCTGTGTTCATAAATATAATCAGTATACTACCATAAAACTGTCTGCAGTTTGACAACATACCATAATGTGCAACTGGTAACACTAAAGTTAACTTTGGAAGAAACCACTCTGCCTTCAAAGTAATAGAAAAGGGAATTACTGAATGCTCGTTTAGCTCATACGCTGCGGAAACAACAAAGCATGCTCTCACTAAGACATCAGTTTAACTTTAAAGTCTATAGGACTGGAGGTTTCCGTCACATTTCCCTTTCTGCCAGCGGATTGTTCACGTCAGCCTTGACAACTGGGAATTTTTGAGGCACAGAGTATTCAGCTCTGCACATGAAAGCACAAAGAAACTTAAAATGTTCTGCAGATATAACAAACGACTTTTTTATATTAGTTTGTATTTGCTAAGTTGTAATTCTTAAGCATATTAAAGATGGTGAAGATGCAGATGGGTGAATGCTGCTTTTTTAATACTAAAAACTGCGACAATCTTAAAATTAGAACAATCTCATCCTGTATGAGCTGAAGTTTGACATAATGCATTAGCTGAAGGTTAAATTACAACAAAGAACAGATGACAGATTACTTGTTCATAAGAGTAACTCTTCTCTAAAAAAAAAAAAGGCAAAACTATTTAATTCACTGCCGCACATTTGTTCTCAAATAGCTGAATTCACATTCTGATTTCTGAGAGGAAAATTTTTATTCACTATTTGAACTACATTTGCTGAAGGAAGGAAAAAGACGACTTTGAAAACTGCAGACCTGTGCAAAAGGGGGAAACTTCTGATTGATTTATGTTTGTTTGTACCATGTATGTGTGAACTGAAATATTAAGTGAAGCATGTATGTATGTTGGGGAGGGCATCAGGAATCCTGTATTAGAGAAGGTCAGGTTCTGCTTTCAAATGCCTTAATTTTTCAGAATTCTAGCTTTCTCTCACACTTAATAGTTATGGCATTTGCTGTGTAAATTCCTAACTCAAGCATATGAGCAGAAAGACGACCTTGCCAGATTGCAGAAATATGCTAAATATTAAATCCCTTAAGGCTTAGGCTTCGCTCACACATGCAAAAAAGTTTCAAGAAATGATTATGAAATACAAATACGCATTACAATTATACTGAAGTTACATAATATCTCAAACAAGAAAGTAAAAGTTTATAATAACCGAATTTTATATGTCACAGCTATAGGAAAATTCAGAAAAAAAAAATCCTGGGATGCTAAGGGAAACATACTTCTCTAAAGGATCCCCTGTTTTTCGTGTTGTCCCTTATTTTCACCCAGGAAAGGCAGTACCTCTCTTAGCGAAGATCTCTGTCACTCATTTCGCCTTAGCCAGATGCCAAGGCAAACAGATCAGCCACCAGTTCCTCCAGCTATTCCTCTCCAGGAATTCAATTAGAGAAAACGACTGCTTGGTGAATATACTTCCCATTAGCTTCCCCTGGACCTTGAACTAAGCTTCATTTGTAAAGCAGAAATAACCCACTCAGGAGGGTTCTCCAAAGAGTAATTTCTTTTAAAGGTCACGCACGCACTTTTGAAAGAACTGAACACCTGCGCATGAGGAATTATTAGAGCTCTTATGTGAAATGCAGATTTTGTACGCATCAAAATATCAAATCTAAATGCTTTTGTCTTCCAGATTTTTTTAAAAGTACATGTATTTGTACCCACACGTATAGCTAAACACGACAGTTGGATGTGCTGGCCAGAAACTCAAGTCATATCTAAATCACATCTAGCATCTTTTTAAATTGATCATTTGTCCACAGAAGAGAGCTGAAAATAACCTGTTCTCTGACAGTTTAGTTAATGAACTTAACTAGATAATCCTGTAAGGTCTGAAGTTAAATACCATAGCTAAGAAAAGGTATTACCCCTGGTTACTCCTCACTCTGACTTCACTAAATGTAACAGTTCCAAGACAGAAGACAGGGGTTATAGCCCAGTGCCCAGAAAAAATCCCTGCGACTTAAATTGTTCCATTACTGAATTACAAAGACAATCATCCATCAACATGTTGACAAAGTTTTAAAAGGTGGCTCCTCATTCTTTCCGGGAGAAATAGTGCTTTCTACATGACTCTGGAAACTACGCTAAAAAAACAGGGCGGGGGGGGGAAAGAGCTTTTAACCCCAGAGACTGAGACTTGCTTCTTATTTTAGCAATGCAGCTGTTACCAAGGTAGGTAGCAGAGATGCAGTACACTTTTCTAAAACTTCAGCTGAATGCAGAGCATCTCATGTTGCACTAAGTGGGAAAATAATACAGTTATTCTGCTGAATAGGGTATTTAGAAAGAAATCTCTCTTAGATCAATTAATTTGGTTGATTGTATGTAGGCGAGAAACAGATTTCTTTAAAATATTTCGTCCTGGTTAATCAGAGAAGCATACTGTCAGGCTGTAGCAATGAGCTCTTTTTCCTTCTTTCTTTTCAGGTTAGAGAAAAAAAGGTTCTGTAAAAATTATCGATTTCTCACTGATGATTTCCAGCTGATTTTTGAGTGTAGTATGAAAATCCCTAAATTGCTATGAAGTGAAGTCATTAATATCCTGGGTTATATAATAACAGCCTCGTATTCTCATTAAAAATGATGTCTTCAGTATCATTTACTAATTTCTCATTTTTTCCAAGTTTGGTGAAAACTGGTTTGCAAGTAGTCCACCTCCAACGCCTGGCCTCTGTTGTTGAGGGATTTATTAAATGTGTTTCCAAGCCTCCCTTAACTGTGACTTTCCAGTCTATTAGCTATTTACATCTGGTATCACATAAGCATCTCTAACATAAGCACTGCTGTAGTGAATGTAGATGCTATATAAATAATGAAGGAGTAATGGATTGGATCAACTCCATCTGGAAACGGAATAAACTCCTCTCTATCTCAGGCAGGAGCTCTTACCATAGGACCAAACCAAGGTGAGCTTCTCGCTGGAGAAAGAGGCTGGATACTTCCAAGGCTGTGTGGGAAGGCGGCTTGCTGCAGCCACTGAAGCCTGCGGCAGGACCAAAATAGGCAACGGGTCGGCTTGGTTTGTCCTCCAGAAAAGGGAATTTCAGCACCTGGAAAAGGTCCCGTTCCTCCAGAGTACAGCTTTAAAGCTGGACTCTACCGAGCGGATGTGTCCTGTGAAACTGCAGAAGCTGAGAAGGACGTACGTGTTCCCTCGTCGAGCTCAGCCATTTCTAACAGAGCAGAGACAGCAACAAGGAGCTCACAGGAGCCCATTCACAGGCACGAAGATTACCAGGCAGCTGTACTCTTCCCCTGATGAATGCAGACACCCGACACTCGTCTTGCACTTTGCAGTCCCAGAAAGATGTCTGTAGTAGCTGTACCTCAGCAGTACTATTGCACCTGCCAGGAATTACAGGCACCACTGCTCTGAGCTTTCAAGACACGGAGCAGGTTTGAGATTAATTCAAACCTGTGCCATAATATTGGTTCTTTCTCAAAACTCTCCTTGCAGGCAAATCTTGCACAAGTGCTGATGGATGCAGATATGTAACAAGACAGAACTTGTTTGGTTTTATTTTTGATGCAACAGACACATCAAAAAACAATCAGATGTCACTGCAGCTATGTTTATAAATGGGTGGCTAATAACTGGAAGATGGTGCAAATTAAGTCAGATTTATTTTGCTTTAGGTGAGAGCTTGTTAATAACAGTGAAATGCACTACGAAGAGAGGCACCGATAAACCTCCCTGCTTGGCAGAAACCTCATCCATCACGGAATTGCTGCAGTTGAATATAGCCCATTTACACAGTCTGTGAAAGATTTGCAAAAGCACCCAGGAGATTAAAGTGCATAAGTGCCAATGACTTTAAATAGTACTCGCTATTGCAAATGTCATCCCCTGAGACTTCAGTAAACTTAATAACGCACAAAAATACAGTCTGAAGTGCGATCCAGCTTTACATGAGCTTGGCAAGTCTTGCTTTTGTTTTAATTTGACCAATATTGTAGGGAGAAAACAGAAATGATTGCTTTTTCAGAAATTATCAGACTGGAAAGTAGCCTTTATAGTCATACTTAACACCTAGGCTCACTAATACAGTGTTCCTAAATGCCAACAGATAAGATGTTTTTCAGTGGAAATCAGGTTAGTTTATGTCAGAGAAGAGACAAGCAAAGGAAATTAACTGGCCTTGACTAACCATCTCACCTAAAGAATACCCCTGCTGACAGAGCACATGAAAATGGATTCACAAGAGGGAATAACATAGCCCAAAGTGTGCAAACAAAAGTAACTTTTTAAAGTTGATTTGCATCAGAGGCCTTGGCTTATTGTCTGAAAATAATAATTGACTCCAGCAACCCAATCAAGCCTTATCTGTAGCTTATCAACGGAAAAGCTATTCATCTGGGAACGTTTTAGCAAGAAGCAGCAGGAAAATCAAGGGAGTGACATTTGGTTGCTAGGACAAAGAAAAAGCAACACAAGTGCATGCCTGTTCAGGCCACAGTAGCTAGGGCACTCCCTGAAAGACTCGCAGCAGCTGAGAAATCAACTTTCTGTGTAAATGTGTCATCCTTGGCCATGTGGTTTTGTACTCCTGAGACGCAAAACATTTTTCAGTGGCATTTTGCAAGTCTTAGATCCATCACCTACATATTGTCAGCTATTTCCAAGGCAGACACGGAGTGATAAATGTTGCGGTGATAACTTTCAGTACGGGTAGTGGGGAAGCAGATCCAAAAGTTTTATCTCACCTTTATGCAGCACGTCCTCACTTGTGCTGCAATCCTGCAGCCCAGCCCCCTGCTCCACGCTGCTGGGCTGCTTGCGCAGTGAGGTGGCACGCAATGCAAATAAAACTCAAGGGCAGAAACAGAGCGTAAGTCACGCTGGTGCACCCAAGGCTCTTCTCCAGCGCCTGCTTTCCTGTGTAGCAGCTGCACATCACTGGCGTACATTTGAGCCAGAGCTCTGAATGTGAATTGGCACTGAAGGAATGCTGTGCAGATGAAAAAGGCATGTTTAGTGGTTTTTTCCTCAAAGGAGAATTGTCTGCTTCTATGCAGGCAAAAAATGTCATCAAGAGAATTCCCCTTCTCACTGGATACTTTCAGGATTTCCTTTACTGTTTTTACTTTTACTCTCTTACTTTTTTCTTTGTTGCTAGTCCTAATCTTGAAGCTTTGGCAGCTATAAACTATAAATACTACTGAAAATTACTTATTTAAATCAGTCTTATTGACTACAAAGCTTGCAGGATCACAATTTCAATGTGCAGCAGAGAATCAAGATAATGGACTTTTAATTCAGATGATGGGCACTAACTCATGTACATATGTAAGAACGGAGCAAACGTAGGTAGCTCTCTAACGCCAAGAAAAACTTACATTAATGGAAAGTGCTTCTTTATGAAATGACCATTTACTTCTTTTGTATAAAAGTATATAGAATATGATGCATAATACATGTTTTTCCCTTGTGTGCATCCGCACAGCAATACTGAAAAAGAGCAGAAATAGAGGAGCTAATCATCCATCTTTTTGCTATGCAGCAGATGTCAATAAACTGGAGTTTGTGTTCCATTCTATTAAAATCCCAATGTCCCAGGCAATAACCTATCTTTCAATAAACACAGGTCTAATGTCCATTGAGATGTGAGCTAATGCTGAGTGGAAAATGACTTCTGTGTTTACCTACTTCCAAATTGTATTTTATCCATTTTCATTTACCAGATAAAAACAATTGATTGCCTTAACTCGTCCTTTGTAAAGAAAAAGCCTCTATGATCAGGGGAATATTGATGGCAGAATAATTCTAGTGGAATAAAACTGTTTTACCTCTGAACAATGATTTTAATTTCTCCAAATATGATGTCTCCCAATTCACTTTTTAAGCCCTAGAGGCAAGAGATGTTCCGGGCGTTCTCCAGAGGCTGTAGGTACCATATGTCAGGGGAATGTCTAGAGGGCAAACTACAGGATGACTGATCAAATACTGAGATTTTTATTTTTAACTCTAAGACAGAATTTACACAGCACAGCTGTGATCCCTAAACGCCTGCCAATTGCCTTGTATAAGTTGAACACATTGCAATGCCTCAGCGCTTGCAATGTTGCCCAGGTATCCCCTAAAGACAATGCTATACTGTTTAGTTTTACATAACTGAACTGGAAATATCTAAGTAATTCATTACATCAGCAAAAGAGTGAGTGGGAAATGAAGTGCTCCAGCTCTTCAACATGAGGCAATCACCTCCCTTCCCTGCCACCGTTCCCCTTCCACCCACCCTTCCTGCTGTAATTCTCCACCCACACCCTATGCCTCCTCCGTAACGCACTGTCATTACATACGTCCCCTTCACCTTTCCCATAACCCTTTCCTCTACAGCAGTCACCCCTGCTCCTACACTTTGCTACCATCTCCCAACAGTGTGTCCACTTTGTCCTCTTCCCCAGTTGCTGGGGCCCGACAAGTGGTGCCCAATGCTGGGACCACTCTGGGCTTTAGGGGAGCGTCTTGACTCCGCAGCCCTATGGCTGATCAGCTAAAAGGTCTAATGCTGGTGCTTCCTTTTGGCCCGCCTGGTGTTTCTATGATTCTCTGATTTGGCACTGAGGCTTGCCGCTCGGGTCAGCCAGCTGCCCAGCCAGGCAGGCAGATGTGTGCTCCCATCAGCTAAGGAATTACCCTGCAAGCAAGCCCCACCTCAAGGCTGCGCAGGACCGGGCTGAGTTTTGTCTAAATAGCTGATAAGCAGAGATTTAAAACAAACAAACAAAACGTAGTCCTGCAAAGGGGACCCGTGTACCTCCGTGCGGTATTAAAGTGGGGACCGGACACATTGCCCGCGTCTGGCTTGCGGGCAGCGCTGCACCACCGGTGCAGAAGCGGGGAAAGTGGGACTGCAGGGGCACAGCAAAGCAGGGACGCGACCAGCAAGGTCCCTGCTGCCGAGAGGAGCCAATTCGCTGCCACCACAACAACTGAGTCGGGCCACACCAGGAGGAGGATTATAGGTATGCCCGTGCCACACAAAGAAATGTGTCACTGAGGGTTGTGTGTGTGATCTGAACTATTTTAATGTGCTTGGGAGAGGTGCCAGTCTTCTGCAGGTGTGTCAATTTTCCCCTTGCTGTAGTTGTTGTTGTTGTTGTTGTTATTAATCATTGCCACCATCTTGTGGTTATTTTTTTATATCATTCACTATATTAAATGTGGACTTGGCTCCCAAGAAGAAATGACAATGGTTAAAGAAAAACAGTGATATCATTTTGCCGAAAGCTGCAAACTAAGTGCAGAAAGTCACTATACTTCGTGTACTTGATTAGGCCAACAGATCAGCCCTCATGCACCTCCCTCTGCCACATTAGTCCTGAAGACTTCAGTGGGAATATTTATGGTGGAAACTACTACTGAATGTGAGTAATAGTATCGGTTTGGCCTTTGTGAAAGACCATTAAATCACAACACACTGAGAAGGGGCAAGAGTCCTCAGGCTTATTTCAAGAGCTATTTTTAGGTATGGATATTCAGACTTTTCTTATCAAATAATTAGTCATCACAAGTAAAGGCAAGATAACTTTTGAGAATAAAATAGAAAGTCATTGAAACCTTTTCTGAACTCCCAAAAAAGGTTTATTTAGAGATCATTGAAACCTCTGCACCTGACTATAATAATTTAGCAACAGGAAAGGGGAAAGCACAAAAAAAATCTGAACCAATTACAATTCCTGTCTGATTTAAAGGCCAAAGAACTGCAGATAAAGACATTTACCTGGATTTCTGCATCATCCCAGTATTGCAGAGGTGCAATGGGACTATAAAATTAAGAAAAGTGTTCTACAGCCAAAATAGTCTCTTGTAGAAATGAAGGGGAAAATCCTGACAAGACAGAGAGGCTCCATATTCACAGGAAATGATGTTCTGACTATAAGCGAACAAAATAATGCTGTCACAAAAAATGCCAAAAGCCATGTAAATTTGTGGTAAGGGGATCATCACTCGTAAAATAGTCAAGATAATTATGCTGCTGTGCTTGGCACTGGTTACGTTTCATTTGGATGGCTGCATTTCATTTCAGGCACGCAGATACATTGGCAGAGTTCAAAGGAGAATAACAAAAAATGATGAAAAGGGTTGGAAAAGAAGACTTACAAGATAAGGTTAGGGAAACTGGGTATAGCTGGTCTGGAACAAATTAATCTAAATGGCAGGAGGGAGGATTTAGGTTAAGTACAAACCAACCTTTATAGCTTTACGAAAAGTGCAGCCATGGAACAAGCTGCCAAGGAAGGTTTTAGCCTCACCATCACTAGAGATGCTAAAAGGCAGGAGACCATCTGTCAGGGAGAGCTTAGGGATTAAAAAAAAGCCCAAAAAAAAAAGCTCTGCCACAATTTAAGAGTTGAGCTAAATAATCCATTTGTGACTAGACTTTAATGGCCTAGAAGTGGCATGGCTTCTCTTTTACTATAAGATCTTTTCACTGTCAAGATTGTCTTGATCATATAAACCAACACAAGTCAATTCTGATGATTTCAGATTGGGAAGGATATCTGCATTTAAATGTTTACAGGAGATAGATGTCTAAATACTAATTTAATCATATCAATAATACACTCTCCTTTTTTTCCCATCAGGCTTTGAACATGTGTATAGAGCTGATATTGAAAAAAGAATATTTAGTTTAGGTTAAACCATAATTAAAATCTGAGGTTTGTCATACCCCTTAGTATTGCAAGTAAATTATGGGCCAGCCCAGGCCTGTCCAGTGACCTGAGGCTTGTGATAATCATATTCAAAAAGATTTCAGATCAGGTCAAAAATGAGGTGAGTGGTAAATGGTCAGTAATGGATATAAAAGCATTTCTGCATTGCCACACAACTATGGCACTGAGATGACACTGGACTCTAAGCATCTCTTGCAGCCTCACAGCAAACTGCTGACCGTCAGCAGACACCTTAGGAAGCTTCTGCTTGCTGCAAGGCACCTGCTAGCTTGTGGGTCTTAAGGAAACATTAAGCAACTAGCCCAAACGGCCTTCAGTGGTGATTCAGCTGAAACGCTGGGACTTGACTTTGGAAGTTTCCACAGTCAGCTGCCAGGTCTAAAATGGGAGCTGGCAGGTAATGACTGAGGGTAGCAGAGGGCACCTAAGATGCCTCTCAGATGCAGAAGCCTCTGGTTACGCCTACACGAGAGCACCACCACGGAGGGCTAGATGTGCACCACAGCCATGTCCCACACGTGGGCTGTCATACCGCCTGGGTGAGCATCATGTCCTCCCTACTCCATACCCTCCTCAAGCTTTGATTTTCATGAAGGAGAAACCGTGACATGCTCCAGATGGTCTTCTGAGGTGGAGGAGCAGGGACCATGGCCGTCGGCAGCGTTCACCATCTCGCATGGGAACGCCCCCGCTCTGCTGCACGGTTTCTCGGGATCCAGTGGGCTTCGCACTAGCATTTGGGAAGCGCGGGCTGCATAAACACCTCCTGGCAGCGGCCAGCTTTGTGCCGGAGAGCCTGTGCTCCTTTGAGGCGTGAGCCCTGAAACAGACCAGACGCAAGGAGTCAGCTACCTGAGCCGAAGAGAAATCACCTTCAGATGGCTCAGTAAGTTTCAGCAGCGCTTTCCTTTTTCTCCTTTCCCAGCTGTGCTCCTCTTTTGCTCAGAGGATTCCCTTCCACCCGTCCGCCTCCATTGCAGACTCCGGCAGATGCTTTCACTGACGTATTTTGGCTGCTGTGCTCGGCCGATGTACTTTGGAGCAATTTCAAGCAGGCTGCAAGCTGGGGCTTTGCGCTGGGGCTGGAGCAGATGACAGAGCCGCTGCTGACGCCCGTTTCAGTGAGCAGCCGGTGGGCATGCTCTGCCGCAAGGAATCCAGCGGGGACCCTGCTGCACCCGCCCCGGATCTGGATCCTGGGGGATCCTGCCAGTTTCTTGGGCTCAAAGCTCGGCATTGAGCTGCGTAGTGTGACTGAGGGCAAATAAGCCAGGGCAGGGAAATGTCACTTGTTTCCATGGGACCTGTGACCTTCATACATATGCCCAAAAGCTGTCTACATCCCTTTCTCCTCCCTGGAAGGGACACTGGGATATGCGGAGGGACAGACCCCTAACGTGGGCAGGGAGACTGCAAGGCACAGTGGGGCTGGCAGCTCCATGGGGCTGGGACGGTGGGAGCTCCATCCAGGAGCAGGGCAGCCAGGGAGCACCAGGGCACCTCCAGCCCCGGGCATCAGACACCTCCCTTGGGATGGGCCAAGGCCAGGACATGGGCCCATGGATGGGCCTGGCTTGATGGGGCCATGGCTGGGCAGGGCAGGGCAAGGCTGTGGGGAGCTGGAGACTGGCCCTGCTGTAGCGTCGCTGGGGCAGGGGCTGATGGCCCTGAGGAGTTGACGTGGGGCCCTGGGCCCTGGGTAGGGCCGTGGGGAGTTGACGTGGGGCCCTGGGCCCTGGGCAGGGTGGGGGAGCCCCAAGGGGCTGACATGGGGTCCTGGCCATGGTTCGGGTGGGGGGACCCCCGGGGTGGGCAGGGGCAGTCAGGGCTGTCGGTGCCCTCATGGCCCTGACATGATCTTCCTCTCCTTATGGGTCTCAGTGATCCTTCTGTAAAACTAAGGAGCAAAGAATGGGATTTTTCATGTAGAAAGTACCGATATAACCATTTGTCACCTCACTTTTCATCATCCCTCTTTTCAGGTGATTTTTAAGAATGGCAAAACATAGATGCCATTGGAGTCCCACTGGCAACACCCCGCTCCTTGGAGAACTGGACATGTCATCCCACCTGTTCAGCTCCTGAACCTTAACCAGTTGTTTTTCTGCAAGAGGACCTGACCATTTGTTCCCAGATCACTTAACTTCCCTAAGAGGCATTCATGAGAGTCCAGCCAAAACTTCTTGAAAATCCAGGTGCACCTGGGTTACCATTACCCACCTGTTTACTCCATCAGTGACCGCCAGCAGATTTGTGAATCACAGCTGCCGTCAGGCTGGCGTTGATGTATTACACTTGTATTACATCATATCATAGTTTCTCTCGAGCTACCTAATGAAGACAGTCTTTGTAAATCTCTGAACACTCCTAGAGCCCTTTCTAAAATCCGTTATTAATTTGCCACTGCCTATTCCCCTGGAATTGAGGCCAGCGCAAGCAATGGGTTGAACAAGGCGGCCGCTGTGTACCTGAGCTCCTTTTCAAGACATGAGTGAACCTCATCCAGTCCTGGCAATTTGTTGTTACTAGTTTTGCCAGGTTACTCCAAACTCTCTTCTACTGACATTTCAGTTTGACGATGAATTCCTTAGGTTGATGTATTACAAAACAAGACCCCCGTTGTGGGACCCTCTGCTCTGAGCGTTACTGCAAGATTCATTTCTACTTTCTGCAAGACCTCTGCTTCCCCACATCCCCACAATTCTCCAGTAGGCAACCACTCTGAGTAGTGTTTGAAAAAAGTTTCATTTGTAACTCTGTACCTTCAGCAAGCCACAGGTTGGCTTCGGCTTGCCTTTCTGTGTTTAACTTGATAGAATTCACATCCTTTGCCATTTTTGTCATTTGGGCATTCTTGTGCTTTCTGATGGCATTTCTTTACTTCTAATAGTCTCCTTTGCTGTTTACTTCTACAGGTTATTTTACGGTCCAGGCAATGATGTGAACAAAGGATTTCTAAGGCTCAGGCAATTGTTCTGATCATTCAACTGCAGGTTATTCTCTTTTGGGACAATCTGATGGTAATTTGGAGCAGAAGCAGTATAGATGTGTCTGGGGAGGGTGTGGGTGTATGTGGTGGGAGTGATAACCCTGTTTCCTGCAAAATCTACTGCTCTGAATAATCTTTCATGTTACCTATGGGAACTTTTGGTTTATCAGCACAGATATCCACCTAATTTAAATTTTGCCTTCCATGACTTGGTTACGCCCAGCTAGGTAGTGCCAGTTAACTACAGAGCTCAGTGAGCGTCTGGAAGTTAAAAGACCCATATAATACCTGGAATGTTTAAGTGTCCTCTTTTGCCCATCTTAGCGAAGTTCCTGGTTGAATCAAACTCCTTTCCTCACTTCAGCAATATCCAGATAGGTCTTTGAAAAGTATGAGTCAGTGGTAAGAAAGGAAATTAAAAACTGCCACCTTGGATATGAACAAAGGATCAATGAAAAGCAAGACTCAGGAGCAAGAAAGCTCTCCCCTCCTGGGAACATGAACTGAATCTGTGATGCAAACACATTTCCATAAAAAGGAAATTGTCTGACAGGGGCAGCCACAATTAATCCAAATTTGATGCCAGTTCACTATTTCGTCATTATGTTTCACTGTATATTAAGACTGTATTTGTAAGATGCACTCTGAACTTCACATTAAAGAATAGCCCTGCTGCTGAAAGAGCCATAATTCATTTACTAACAGCCCTTGTTGCTGTGCTTCAATAATGTAATTGCTTTCTCTGTGTCCCAACCATATGATTATACTAGTTGTGTAGGAAATTCAAGTCCAAGGAATGTCAGATCATATATAAAAGCCTAGTGCTTACCCATAGTTTTTATTCAATTAAGTAGCCATTACAGAGCTCATGCTATTTCAAATGACATAATGCAGAACGGAAATGCAGTCCTTTATTACAGATATATGTTCATCTAAACAAAATTGCACCAACACAATCCAAACCCATTACAATTTTTAAATTATTATGCTAAGGCAATTATTATATGGTGAGCAGTCTCTGTGAAAGACTGGGAATCCGTGGCCTCCACAAACGACACTTTGAGCACAGCAGCAGTGTTATTTGAGGTTTATTTGTGAAATTCCTAAATGCAGAGAAACAGTGCTGCTAAAATATGCTCCTAGAGTGAAAGCGCTGAGCTGCAGCTTGGAGAACTCTGACTTTGCAGGTGATATGTGGGTAAGTCTTGCATAGGGCCAGGACCTGACCCAGACAGAGATGCCTAAGGCAGGGCCTGGGCAGCATTTACATGTTTATCCCCAAACTAAGATCTAAAAAGCCCTGTCCATTTCCACCCAGTCTTGCTGTGCTTATTAAGCACCTCACACGTCATCTCTGCACATGCCTTCTACATCCTCCACAGGATCCATAAGGCTTCCTCTGCTTAGCGTCTCTGAAGGCTCCTCCTAACCAGCACGGTCCCAGAGCTCCTGTCACCCACCATCAGGTTTGGGCTCCTCACTAAATTGTTGCCAGCACCACAAGTGCCTTAACCTGCATAACGCTGAGGGCCTTCCCTTTGCAGTCCCGCAGCCTGCCTTTCAGCGCAGCCCTTCAGCATTGCTGCTATGGTGGGCTCTCATGGGAAGCGACCGCCACCAGCGTGAGATCCCGCCTTTCCCTCTATTCCTACCCCGTGGTCGTAGCTTTCTGTTTACATGAGGGGACTAATGATATATGTGTCCTTTGCCCTGGTGATCAGAATTCTCCTGTGGAAGGTGGGAGAGGAAGAAATGAATCCCTCTAGACAGAGGTGGGAATTATACCCGAATCTCTCACACCCGAAGGAGTCCCAACTCCAGGCTGTTCAGTTAAAGGCAGGCAGGCTGCCACCACTCAGCACGCCTGTCTCTCTCAGCCTGGAGGTGAAGCTCACGCTGCCTTCTTGGAGGCAAACACCGGTCCTTCAGAAAACGCTTCTGTCTCTGATTTCCCTAGAGACAAAGATGCCTACTGGAACTCCTAAATCTGCTGATGAAGCCAAGAAGAGGATGAGATTTTTTTTACACGTCTCTGTGTAGTGCATGTCTCACTTGCTCAATCTAAATAGCTCCTTTTTCTGAGTACAAGGTACTTGTTTAAATCTTTTCTGAACCTTCCTCGAGCACTATATGGGCAGCCAATTCCTGATCAGGCCTGAAGCCAGGCAAGATCCTCACTTAGATCCAGCCTGAAACTGGTCTGTTACTGTTTTTCAACAGGGAGAAAATAGAAATACTTCCCAGTTGAAGACAGACATTGTTATGGCTGCTTTTTGTTAATCAAAAACTGGGCTAAAATAGTGATAAAGTAAGGGGCTCATATAAAGTTGAATACAGAACAGTGCAAATGGAGACAGGGAGTCTGTTATGATTTACTCATCAAATACCAAAAATAATATGAAAAGAGAGAGATGGCATGGAAATAGTTACTGATTATGTAGAGAGTGAAAAGCTGCATCAAAAAGACAGTTTAGAGCATCAGTTTCTATTTTTACAAATAAAAAAGAAAACCTTCCAAAGATTTCTGGAATTGAGTTTTGTATTTTGTGTCTGATTTTTTCTTTTTCCCCTGTAACAGTCGATGTGCTCCAAGCTGAGTAATTCTGAACGTTATCATGCAAAGAGGAAGGACAGGGACAATTTCTCCACTTAAGCCACTTTATTGGCATAATTGCAAGACAAAAATAAACTGCTCACTGCTTCCTACACCTCTTCCCCTCATGCCAGCTTCTGTCTGCAACTTTTTATTTCCAGCTCATTATGAGAAAGTAATTTTATTGTCACATTTGGCTGGCAGCTGGAATTCTCCAAATGAGGTAAGCAGGGCTGAGATGCGTGCTCTCATCCCTCAGCAAAAATCTTGTAACATACGGTGCTGTTATGTCTCCAAGCTTTACGTGAAGAGGAAAACAGGCATCTGGGCTGGGTGCATTTGTAACACTGTGGTTGCTGGATTAATATGAAAAGACAGATGAAGGCAGACACTTTAATTACTTCACCCTAACTTTTTATTACAACATCAAGTAAAATGGTGAGTTACAGAGGATAATGGGTGTGAAACATCTGGGCTGAAGTCACACACACAAGCTCATGGTTTGTTATCTACCAATGGGGTTTTAAATATTGATAATTTCTGTACGTGCATCTTTGTGTTATTTCTGATTTTCTTGATAAATCATTTCAGGATTACTTTCTTTTAAGCTGTGAGGTAGCTACTAAGACTGGGACCCCGCTTTTTTCTTCTGGAATTTTCTGAACTGGGACTGTATCGCCACAGCCGCCCGCTCTGTCTCTGGCGCATCCATGTCTATGTCAAATTCCTCTTGAACCTTCTTCTGCCCATCTGTTCAAAGAAAACAAAACAAAACATCAACAGTTTTTTCAAACAGTGATAATCACTGGACAGCACAGGTGAAAAGCCCTGCCCCTCTCTCTTTCACAGACACAGCCATGATGATGGGGAGCATATTCAGAAAAAACCCTGAGACCAGTTTCGGCCAGCACAGCTGATCAAATCCCCCAGCCCCTCCCATCGGCAGAGTCTGTGACAGCCTGCTGGCAGCAAGGCACCGAGGAGTGACATCCAAATGGTGCTCGGCAGTCACCGAGCATCACCCTGACATCTGAGCAAGTCCTCTCCTGCCCAAGGAGCTAACAGTGAGGGGCAGAGGGACCCTCCTGTGCCACCCTGCAGGTAGAAGAAGTTACTTATAACCCCATGTTTACTCTAAAACAAAGGCACCCTAAAATATTTTAAAGTAGGGATTAAGACCCTTTTCCTATCACAACTCCTGCATTAGAGGAAGAGGTAATACTTCCTAAGGCAAATTTCCATCCTTTTCGCTTGTCTCCTGCCTCA
>NW_009195684.1:0-4721 GCF_000690835.1 Fulmarus glacialis | reverse complement strand
CGCTCTTCCCTTTTGAATCATTTATGTTCAATCTCTCTGCCACTGTGCTGCTTCCCTCATTGCTCTCCGGGCTCTGTTGTTGCCTTTCAGCCTCGATGCCTGGCTCTTTGCCTTCCTTTATTGCCAGTCCTCAGCTTTTGGTTCAACTGCATTTGGCCTCCACTTGGACAACCCAGCTGACTTTGCTGAATTTTGCCTCATCCACCTCCATGTTAAAAGTGCAGCCCTAGGAAAACTCCCGCCCTCATTGCAAAGATAACCCTAATCTGCCTGGACTAACAAAGTGGGAAAACACATTCACTCCACTAACCTCATCACACCTCTGAGTTTCTCCTCTCTATAAACCTGTTTGTTAAACTCACTTATGTAATTGTTGTATCCCAGTCCTGCAGTGAATGTCATGCCAGGAGTCTGCAGACAGCTCTACTTAACACAGCTGTGGGAATGCACCCATTTTGAAACACTTTGCTTTTTATTCTTGAGATTAATATGTCTGGGATGCTCATCCCCAAGTACTGGTAATGCAAATCAAGGGAAACACTTTCAATGTATTATTAAAATGAAAAGAAACTTATTCCCCACTTTCTCCTTCCCACTAGAAAACAGGGATACCGTTTCATGATTTTAGCATGAGTCTTGCAGTATTTCTTGTCTTTACTTCTTGTTCTTATTCAGAACTCAATTTTTGTGTCCATTTTCCATGACCAGAATCCACTCTAAACTGGGCAAGTATTTAAAGGGAAGGTTTTGGCATATTCCATACTGATTTTATTTTTACTGCAATAACCAAATAAATGCAGCTATGTTAATATAAAAGAAATGTTCACTTAATATTTTGCTTTACTTAGAAGAACATTTAAGAAGAAAGATGGAAATGTAAGAAGAAAGATGAAAATGTAAGAAGAAAGAGAAGGTCTGGAGAGGAAGAATAGCTTGAGAGCCTACCAAAACTTTGATTATATAGTATAATGAAAAGTTAGGTTATCAAAATGAAGATTTTTATGGAAGAAACTGAATCATACTCACATTACATCAAACTTCCACAGCCATTAAATCCAAGAATCTGCATGGTTTGTGTAACTATTCAAGCAACACAACCGCCTTAAGTACAGAAATACAATTACTGCCTTATTTTTCATGGCAAAAGGGAGGTGAAGGTCGGAAGTTGACACAGCCAAGAAAACTGAACTCTCCCATTAAAGCCATATTATACACTGAAACTTAGAATGGCTTGTTAAAGAAACAGAAATGTCTGTACCAGTTCCTAAACTAATAACTATAACACAACGCTTTGTGAAAATTTTCCTATTGCCAGATAACATCTCCTCCACATTGCTGTGTACACAGCAGAGAAACGGAGATTTTTTTTTTAATCAAATTTCAAAAGGAATTATCATTCTCACAATGACTTAGTACCATTTTGTTGGTATTTTGGTAGGTTGGTTTTGATTTGGTATTTATGGGTTGAAGGGAACTAAGGCAAGAAATCTCAATGTTTTATACGGAAACAAACCAAAAAAGGACTTTAAATCATCCTGTAAAAAACTAAGAATTTTCAGTCAGAACACGTAAATACAGACTTTTCATTTGAAATTTTTGAGTGAAAGAAACCAATAACCTGCTCAGCTAGCTCTAACAGTAACCACTTTGTGATATAAAAATGAAAATAAAAACTGTTTTACTTGTCCATATGTCAGAATCTCTCCTCTATTAATAGGGTCCTATTAACTTACTCTAAAGAGAAGAGTATCACGTATGGAGAAATACTCTTATTTCTTATGGAGAAATATTTTATCAAAATGTTTGTACTAGTAATGTAATAATCATTTAATCAGCTTTGAAATAGATGAGACTAATGTCTTCTCATTGCTTGATGATTTTCATTTTTGTTGTAACATTCTGAGTTCTAGGTTCCTCCCTAGCCACTCACTAGACACAGCTGTCAGTCTTAACAGTAGAAAACAAAAGTGGAGTTTATGCATCAATTTTAGCTTTTCAGTACATAAATTACTGTCCCTTGGAAAAGTCAATAGGGAAAGCTAGATGGATGAACGAGTAGACACAACTGGTTTTGCACCTCTTGATGAAATCTGGCTTGTACGCCTCATTTCCTATCACAGCCAAGTCTTAGCAATATGTTAACTTGCAGTAGTGACTCAGCAATCTTACGTTAAGATTTTATAGACCTAAGAAAACCCAGCATTTAGCATAATTTTTCTCTGGAATTTCCAGGCCAGTTAATCTTTGCTTGATGTGAGTCATCATCACTGCCTTAAAATCAATTGTACTGCAATAATTTATCATTTCTTAAGATCTAGCTGACTTCCTTTTATTTTTTGACCCATTCTTGTTGAAATCAAAACCAAAATTCCTTATGAACTCTTCCTGTATTTCTCTTTTTCCCATCACTAAGGAGAAATGGTAGGATGAGAAGTTTTCAGTCATGGTTTAGACTTGTAGATTAAGAAATTAGAAGTGTTCAAAAGGGCCAAGACATTTACATGGGTAATGAAGAAATTCATTGTTAGCTTACAGATGGTATGGAAATACATCTATAATGATTACACATATATGCATAACATTATAAAACAACATGTATATCATCTATATATAACGTATATGATATGCCTGTGTTTTCTTTCTCCCTATGCCCATCTCTTTCTTTATACATGTATGGTATGTCTGCATTTGAATATATAGAGAAGATATATGAATATATATAGAAATACACAGACATATTTGCTTAAAGAGTTTCAAGTCCTGTGTTAAACCGAAAAGAGCTGGATGGGGTATTTCCTAAATTTTGGGAGTGGATTTTCTTGCAGTTTTCCCCAAAACATTTTCTATTGAAGACTGTCACAACACAGATATTTTAACAGATGGCTTGTCAGTCTGGAGAGAGAATTAACTGGTGTGCCTTCTTTGGCTTTGTCTATGCTAAGGGAAAAAGATTTTAGCTTTTACCTTGAATTGCTTTACTAAAAGTAGCCTAATGATTTAAAATATATCACACCCCATTAACTACACTGTTTTTGTTTTACTGGATAGTTAGAGTCAAGAGCATGAGTTCCAAGCCCCCATGGCAGGGGCGTTGGAACTAGATGATCTTTAAGGTCCATTCTAACCCACACCATTCTATGATTCTATGAATTAAGAATTGACCCACTTAATTATAGTGAAAAGCCAGCCTGTGCTCGGGACCTGCGCAGACTAGAGATAACTTCACTGCACCAATATGAGTGATTGAAAGCCTTTTTGCACCACGCTAGCTTTTACCTGTCAGTAGTTGTTCATATATCTCAAACATGCAGGCTATTAAGTTTCAGTGCTCCAATTATGAAATTTATGCAGAGAACTGCAAGCAAGCCCATAGAAATGTCCCTCTTTCACTCACTGTCTCCCACTCCTAGCTTTCCTTTCTCAAGGGATCACTAGCTTGGAAGCGATCTGAAAACCCAGGAAATTTTCACTCTCAGCAGGCCAGAGCACAGATAAGCACTTGCACAGGCGTTACTCTTGGACTTGCTTTTTTCATTCCTACTGGTGGGGGCCACCCATTCCAGGATGGAACAAGGGTAGATCTGGATTCCGTCCCCATCCTCAGTCATACGCACACACTTTTGTTGATATCTACACTTTCTAGACTATATGCAGATTTCTTCCACATGGGTATCTGAGGATCCTTGGACTACCACAGGCCCACATGAGGAAACTAGGAGGAACAAGACTGTTGTCAGTAGACTTCAATTCACAAGCTACTCGTGATTTTGAGGGATTCAGAAATAAAAAAAAGGGTTGATAAGCACTGTCCTACACTTTCCACTTTCTGAGGGGATTTGGTTTCATTAGCACCATAAAAAATAAAACCCCTAACCTTTCTCACTACACTCAGCTATTTCAAGGCTTTCCCTGAAACATTTCTTCATACTATTAGTCCAAATTCCCTCTCCTAGATAGTGACTCACACTCTTCTTCTGAACATGCCATGACGAGCCAGGGGAGTCAGTGTGTGTCCCTGCTGGGTTCTGATCATTGCCGACAGCAGAGGTAAACAGAACAATCGCATGCCAACAGTCATGGGTTGGCCATAACAAAAGTCTAGTATCTGATGTGTTTTTCAAAATCATGTGTTTAATGTGGACTGACTCTGGCC
Source organism: Fulmarus glacialis (assembly GCF_000690835.1). Taxonomy (NCBI): domain Eukaryota; kingdom Metazoa; phylum Chordata; class Aves; order Procellariiformes; family Procellariidae; genus Fulmarus; species Fulmarus glacialis. The sequence goes on along the minus strand of NW_009195684.1, from coordinate 568 downwards.
GTGTGTCAGTTCAGGCAAATCTGAGTTGTGATGGAACAAACTCCTTGGAGTACAACATCAACTGCTTGATGAGTCCCACCATCATAAGGAACACCCTATGCCCCAGCACCAGTCTGGCGCTACAGACCACTTTGCAGGACTAAAGACTGAGACAACTTGCAGGGTGCAGATTTTACTTCACTATATGCAATAGTCATCCCAGCAGGAGAGCCTGAAACAGCATCTAATTAGCCGTTTTCCAAATCTAACACCCTGAAAGCTCATTTCACATTGTTGCAATTGAAAAAGATTTATTTATTCCTTTTCCAGATGAAACATTAGAATGCTGTCTCCGTAATCTGCTACAGTGCCTCATAATCCATTGCAAACACTGGATGGATAATGAAGCTGCCTGTAACAAGGAAAACAATCAAACCTTACACATAAATCTACCCAGCAAACTCTCAAGAAATGTGGTGCAAATGTAATTATTCACAAACATGCTTTCAGCTATTTCTTTCATTTACTTTTCAACTATGAAGTAAAACAAATTGTGACAACACAAGCGCTACAGGCTTGGGGAAGAGTG
>NW_009195683.1:0-12478 GCF_000690835.1 Fulmarus glacialis | reverse complement strand
CAGCCCCAACGCCGCGGCGCTCGGCCGACGGCCAGGACCAGCCGCCAAGCCCTTCGCCTGCAAAGGGGCTCCTAATAAACAGCAGGGCTCTTTCGCGCACAGGGGAGCGGAGGCCAGCAGTGGCACGAGGCTCCACCGGGAGCCGGGCAGCCCTGCCGACGGCAGGTCGCAGCTTCCCTCTCCCCGCTGTGCTCCGAGGGGTGAGCTGTGCCGGGGCGATGCCTGCTCGGCCACTCGTAATACAGCCACCGCTTTTACAGTAGAAGAGGCAATGACACTAATAACCACTAATCCTCCCAAAGGCTTTCTGGTCCCTTGCCAGGTAAGCTTTAATCAACTGTGACTGTAAAAAAGTAAAACTTCTGAGGACTGGGTTACATTATACAGCAAACCCTACAAATGCATCAAATCCAGTCCCCTAAAACCAGGCAGGATAGCTGCTTAAATAGCCGTCTGCTCACGGAGGGCACTGACGATCTGCTTGGGAAAACATGACTAGCAAGTAATCGTGCAAGTAACAATCTGATTTCCAATATGTTTGTTTCACTAAATAGCCGTGTTTCAAGTCAGCAAACCCACAGGTACCATATTACAATGGTAAGCTGGAGAGATTTAGATTCCCAGTGATGTCAAATATGAGGTTGAGATACTGTGCTCTAAGCTCCATTTCTCCTGCAGGCTCGTGAACGTACAAATGGCTGTAAGCTGCTCAAAACCAAGGCGTCGATGCCACTTAACAGCAACTTCTGGGCTTAGGTACCTCAAGTGTTTGGAAATGACCTTGTTTTCCATGTCTGAATCAACAGTCCAGACACACAGTGGAGATTAGTAACATGATTCCTTTCTATAATAAAACAATATTTATATAAGAAAATACAATAAATGTATTATCAGTGGGAAATCCCATTTCACTGGGACAAGTCCAGATGGTTATTCCTAACTGCAAACTATAAAATGCAAAGTGCAGTGGGTACCACTGAAACTGAACTATCTAAATTAAGTTAATTGAGGCATTTCCTATTCTGAGACTTTGGAAACAACAAGATATCTGTTAGGATAAACAGGAAAAACTACAGAAGTGAAAAGCTTACTGGGTAACCCACTTTCTGTTCGGGAACTTCCTTCAAAGCATTTTTAAACAAGGCGCTTAAAAATTTCTATACCTGCAGGGTCATATTTTTGAGAGCACAAGAGTTATCTGAGAACACAAGAAGTAAGGTATGCCCCCTGTCATGGGAAATAATCTGATAAATACCCATGAGCCCTGTCTCAGCCGTTGTGCTTAATCTTCTTGGCAAACTGCAGGGTTTTTTTCTTTTTTACCAGACTGATTCTATGGGGTACTGCTTGCATTTGCTCACATAACAGTTGCGTGCAGATAATGTCCACACCGTGTAACCATTCTCCCTCACGGGCAGCAGGTAGCACTTCACTGCAATGCCAGGATAGAGACATGTAACACCATGCTATGATTTCACAAGGAAAAAATTGGTGTAAAAAAGCTGTGCCTGGCAAGCCAGCATACACAGATTATTACTGATTGTAACAGCTCACCGGACACCACACTACGTACAGAAGAAGATTATCCTTGCTCATATGAGCTTATACTTTAAACAGGCATCCTGGCAGAGGAGGGCTGCTTTGTGTCCTAAAACACCTTGCTTTCCCTCCCTCACCCCTGCCTGCCACTCATGTTTTGCAGACCTGTAACTAAACCTGGCTGGTATAGATATCCCTTTGAAAAATTCCAGGTGTTCAGCAAAAAGATGCAAAGAGTATATTTTTACTGGCTAAAAGACAAAATGTTCAGATTAGGAAATACACCTCTATTTGTACAGAAGAGCTGCAGCCCCGGAACCTCACACCCATTTTCTCCTCTGAAGATCAAGCTACATCTCTCTTGTACATCTCCTCAAAGGCCCCTTCTTTCAGGCTGCAGCTAGACAAAGACAGGGAATTTCCATTTTGTGGGACATTGAGTTCCAGCTGACATATGAAATGCACATTTGGAACTTCCAACATTTTTTCAGCAAGGAAAAAATCAAAACATTTCCATCTGAAATGAAACAGAGCAGCTGACTGCGCCAGTCCTGGACCATCCGAGGAGCCCCGTAGCCTCGGCATGCCTCAGGATCAGGGTCAAGCTGGTGACCCGAGTAGACCCCGGGTTACCAACAAACGGGCACCCTTGACAAGTGCCTCGGCAATCCCTGGCACTGCTACCCCATCCTGCCGAAGGCAGGAGCATCACGGTGCTCTCACCAGCTGCATCCCTGCTGCTGCTGGGCATTAGTGCTCTCTTGCTTTCTTCCCGTTACATGTTGTGGCTTTTGAGCTATTTTAGGTTTTTTGGACTAATGTTCTTGTATTTCCTAGAGGGTGCTGGGGACACAGAGGGAGGGCGAGTATATCCAGATGCTCATATGGGCTTTTCAAGACGCAGCCTTTAGCGCTTGGGTTTTGCGCTGGCGGGAGGAAGGGAAACTGAACCCAAATATTCAGTTACTGTCGTAAACTCCTCGAATTCTCCCACTTTCAATACTTCTAAAATTAGGGCCATGCACCACTGCCTCACTATATCCTTTTCACTCTGCTCTTTATAGATATTCTATATGAGGCTAGTCTACAGTTTCTGTCATCATTAGAGGATTTCATGACAAATGGGCTATAAGCCTGAACCTTTAATCCTTCCTATTCATGCAAGTGTAGAGACCCCAGGGAGCGCCTGCATAGTATACTCACAGATGAGATTCTCTCAGTGTGAATCTCTTTCCCCTGAGGATTTTCCACATCCATCTCACCAATGGCAACTTTCTGAAGAGAGGTCCCTATAACTCCTCCATGTGATTCTTCACAGAAGAAGTAGTTATGGATAACAAATGCTTCATTATGTGGGGCAAAATCTCTGGACACAAGAAAGTCAAATAGCAAAACTCCCGTTGCCATTAGGCCATGGTGAGCAGATCATATAGTCCAAAGGCTACACATGGAAACACTGTCAGTGCATCCCTGTTAAAAAAATATAATATCCATCTTGGGTTTATTATTCCTATTATTTCCTGGCCCATAACAAGATCCAAGAAATCCTAAATTTCATCTTTCCTCGAAAGCATTTTAATAAGCCTAATGCTCCTCCCATTATATTCCTTGAAAGCAGAAAGATTATGCTGATTCTCAGATAAAACACCCATTAGCTGGAGAAAAATTTAAAATATCAACCATGAATTTCATAGGTAAAAGACTAAGAAGGAAACAGAGTTAAGATTATACTTAGGAAAAAAAGTCAAATTCATTCAGGTAAGAAATGCATGGTCAAGATCCTTAAGCACTCCACATAATACAGTTTAATAATGTGACAAAATAATTATGTAGTTATGATGGAATTATTTTAATGGGCTGGTTCCAGGTTAGATTAAAGTTATTTTTAAAGATACTTTATGCATTTTTCACCTTCTGATGCTCCTAAAGATAGAGTTAGTGTTCCATGGATGCTTTAACTGTAAAAACTCTCATTTAAAATCTTTTTTCTTAATTTCATTCTTACGAGCAGGTTTACTACTGCATTAAAGGCACACAAAACTTCCAGACCTGGCCAAAAAGTTGATGTGGCTTTGAATTAGATTGGTTGTACCCGAAGAGTGTAAAGTGGCTGGAGCTTACTGGTAATTCTGACCTTTATTATTGTCTATGGAGCGTGTGATAGGATGGAGAGCCCTGAATCTCAGTGTCTAAACTTTTGACTGTGCTTCTGCATCATTTCTCTGAATGGGAATCCCATACAGTGGGATCGTATGGGCCAAGCAAGAGAAACCCCTAGCAGTGTCCCTCCCAAAAGTACTATATACACATTATCTGCAGATGAAAGGCTGTGAATGGCAGAGTCACCTCTAAGACCCTAAGGATTTTGTAGCTTGAGCCGTCATTACATGCACGGTCCACTGGCAACAGAAGTAATGAGTCTGGTTTTCTACAGCCTTGTGTCCTTTGTCCCCTATTTTCCTTTACTCCCCACCAAAATAATCTGAGCCTCCCTCTCTGCTGGGGGGAACAGCCCAGAGAGCAAGAAACAGCAGGGGCTGATGCTTGGGCAGCCCAGGCCTTCTTCTAGGCTTTCCTGCAGCAGGAGTATCAATCTGAGCCATTCCTCTCAAATTAAATGCCTTCACAAAATTTGCAGGAAGCTGCTATTTCTCCCAAATCTGGTTAATTTGGCTAAAAATAAACTAAAGTATTGAAGAATTCAACAGTCAGGAAACATCGAAATTAAGTTTGCCTGCATAACTAATATTTAACTAGCATTTTGCTGTTTTTTATTAGATACGGGTATTTTGCCACAGGATCCCTATCCCGTTCAATTCACAGGGCAAACATGTTTTAGAAATGGATCCAAATTATGAAAGGAAGACTGTTATCTGTAGGACTTCTCCTTCCTTCCTTGAAGACATTAAAAAATGAATGAGGCAGGAAACTGCAGAAGGAGAACGGAGAAGTTCATGCCTGCAGCTTCCGAAAACTTGGATACCAACTCAAAGCCAGACATTTCACATGTGGCCACTAATTGCAAAGACTTCATTTGCTGAATGCCTGGCAGAAGATCTTGGCACTTGACTCCTAAGCATTCTCTGATACAAGTCCCCAGGAGCTAAGTCCATCTAACATTACATATTCTGCAGACCCTTGCCTTCTCAGAAAGGGTGACAAATACAAATAATCACTTCTGGTCTCAGTTCCTAAATATTTTATCAGTTCCTAAATATTTTATCCTAAATGTTTTACCACTTCTACAGTTGGGTTAATATCCCCTTCATACCACAAAATCCAATGTTTTAATGATGCAGTGATTAACATTAAGAAATACATCTATATCACACCCATTACCATCCCTAAAAAACAAACCTACATTAACGAATCTGCCTTTCATCAGAGCTGGGGTTGAATGGGGTGCAGTAACTCAGGTGTGGGACATGCTCACTGAGCATCGAAGGAATGAAGCAGTGCTAATACCTGCTCAGTCATTAAGAGTTTACATTTACTGTGTGCACATAAAGAAGCGTCGGCTCTGTGGAAAACGGATCATTTGAACAAGTAAGTTGGACCTGTATATGGAAAAAAAGGGGGCCAAATGAAGGCTTCATTTTGCAGTCTTGATGATGTTGCTTGAAGAATGAATTGTTTCAAACCTATGAAACTAGAAGTGAAAAACCTCATGGAAAAAAAAAACAGTCTCAGGATCTTTACCAATATTTTGTCTCTCATAGGAGGATTTTAGCTGGTGTAGACTTTTCTGTCCTTCAGCTCCAAGCTTGTCTTGTCCTTCTCTTCTCCCTCCCAGGACCTGTCCTGGCTTACTCCTGTCTCTTCTCCACCCTTGACTCTTTGTTCCTTTTCCCAACACCCATTCCAAGCTCTCTCTTCTTGGTTTCTCCTGTGTTTCTCCCCAGTGCCCCATCCATGTTCTACCACCGCTTCCCACCATCTCTCTGCCCCGAGCTCTCCCTGCACTGCTCATGGCTCCTGTCCCCTTGTCCTGACAACCTCAGGTCCTGCTGCCCGGCTCTTCATCCAGACTCCCTGTCCAACTTCCACTCGCCCCAGTGTCCCGTGTGCCCTGCCCTGGGCGGGGCGGCTGAAACTAGGCACATCAAGGTCTTTCCAGTCAAAAATTATTTTTTAGCTCCTTATGTCAAAGAAGTGTCTGCTAAGCATATACAAACCTGTTTTTTTTCAAAACTTTGTAATATAACCAAATTTTACGTCATAAAGATAACCAAGAGTACAGTCATGAAAACAAGGCCATATTTCCAGTCCTGTGGGACTCTGAATTAAGGGGGTTTTTTCCCAAAATGTCAAAAATATGAACAAGCAAATATTTTAATGAACCGATTTCTTAAAGCTGAAAAAGTTTGGTAAGAACTTTCCCAAAACAACACTCTCCTTGCATTATGCAAGTAATCTTCATTTGGGTGGAAAAAACCCATGAAAAAATAGTCAGAATTTAGCAAAATTTTCTGAGAACAAGATTGAAAATATGTAGCATCAGCAAAATGGCTTGTAATAGCAGTTAAATACAACAGTGCGTAAAAACTTAATCATAAATTATTTCTTCAAATGTATCCTGTGCAAAATATCATCTTGCACAATGATTACAGCTGAACTATAGAGGAAGTGTCTTTTTTAAGCAAAAGTATTTAACAGGCATAAATGCTAAACTTGTCCAAAGATCACATCTTTTACTGCAGATCCAACTTACATCTAATTTTAGCTTAGAAACTGGTTGGAAGATTTACTTGTGAAATGCCAGAAAACTTATCCAATGTGCAGTGTTGTAAATCGCTAAGGACTGGCTGCACCTTTTATATAAACCCAGAGATTTAATCCCTTCAGAGCTAATCTTAGTCTTAAAAATGTCATCATACTTGGGCCTTCCAGCGTGCTTTATCATTTACTATTATTTATTGATTCTTACATAAACAAACTCAGCTAGCAGATCCTCAGTACCATAAACTAGATGAGTATAGGAAGAGGCAGAATAATTCCCAAGGTTACCAGCTAACTGTATTTCAATTTGAAACCATTACACGTGGACTTTTTTTTTCACTTTGTACTGTTAATTAGTGTTTCCCTGATCAAATTCACTTGCTTTAAAGCTTCTTGATTACTAAATGGTGCTTGCTAGTTCAAACTAATCCCAAATAAGAAAAAAAAATGTTTAGTTGTGCAGCAGAGATTAAAGGGCTTCAACATGCTCACTGTTAACAGGAAGTAAAGAAAATACATTTCTTCATCAAATCATTTTCACAAAGTCTCATATATTTCATCAAAAATGGCCATTAGTGTTATTTCAAAGACGTGCCTGTGGTTTCTGCTAACTACTTATTACACAACCATCATTTTATAATATAAACCAATGACTTGGTGATAAAGTACACCAGTTGGAAACATAAACAGATGCATTATGGATAACTTAAGTACTGCTTTCTCTGCTACAAATTCATTCTATGTCACTTAAAAGGAAAAATCAAAGGAACCTTATGTTTAATAATATTTAGATATTCAGGATATGCCTAAACTTAGCAAATTAAAGCAGTTCCAATACTCTACGCTGCAGAATACTGAATTCCAGGTTCAAAAATTAAATGAGATGGAAAATGCTTATGATCCCTTGATAAGCATAGCTAGGAATGAATTGGCATATGGAGGAGAAAGAAAAGCCAAAACCAGCAAGAGTTGTGCTGTGCAGGGCTTTTGTAATGACTTTGTGGCCCTATTTCCCAGATTATGTTTCTAGTTTTTGAAAATCAGACAGGCAAAGAAGAACATGAAAACCATTTTGAAAAATCAAATTCTTCTGCAGAACTATCTACATGTTTTTATAACTATCCTGTGGTAATGCAGATCCAATCCTAAAACGCATAGACAAGCATGTAACCTCACCTGCAGGATAATGCCCTTGTCTCTAGCAGTGCCTTCACGGAAAGTAACATTCCAGCTGTGCAGCAGAGTTTGCCTGTTTGCTGGTGTGGACAATCTCGTATTCAGGCCTTTACTACTGCATACTTTAAAAGAAACCTCCAAAAATGTATCATCCTTCACCTTGTAGCAAGGGATGAGTTGATTGAACTGCTCTCAGAAGGGAATTTTAACACACCATCTCATTTTTTTTAAAAGGGAAAACCCTAGAAACCAGCAGAGTAATTTTCCTTTCTCTGGACAGTCTCCATTAGCTGTCTTACAAATTGTCCCTTTAAATGTAGACTCAAGAACAGCACCCTTCTCATGAGTCATTTCCCAGTGGAGGAGAGCCTTCCTTTAGCAACACTTTCAACATGGTCTCCTACAACATCCTTATGTCCAAGGTGAGTCTTTACAGTCCTGATGGCTGGACTACAAGATGGTGGAAAAACTGGCTGGATTGTCCATTTCAAAGAGTCGTGGTTACTGGGTAGTACCCTACGTAGTGGCTGGTGAGAAGAGGAGCTCCACAAAGGTCTATCCAGGGACATGTTGGGAATTCTAGAGACAACAGGTACAAAGTGGAACAAGTGGGATTCAACCTGGATATAAGGAAAAAAATTCACCCTCAGATAATTTAGCATTATAATAGGTTGCCCAGAGAGGCTGTACAGTCTCCATCCTTGGAGGTTTTCAAGCTCAACTGGGTTAAGACCTGAGCAATGTGGTCTTGCCCCATAGGGGACCCCATTTTGAGCAGGCAGTTGGACTAGAAACCTCCTGACGTCCCTCCCAACCTCAGTTATTTTACAGTTCTGCAAAGAGAAACAGTGGCGTCAACCAGAGTGATAAACAGTGATAAGTCCTTATTCCCCCTTCAACAAACAAGACCCCAAGTTTTGGTGCTGTACAACCACCTATGAGCTTGGGAGCTGTGACCAACTCACAAGTTGCCCAAACCCCATCAGGGCATCCTGGACAAACCTCTTTTCCAGAGACATCCGTAATTCCTACAATCCTTTCCAAGTGTTTGCAACTACCTAGTAATACCATTTGTGTCCTAACTGATCTGGGTCGCTCTTTGGCCAGGCACTAAGAAAGTGAAACCTGCTATGTCTGGCTAAGACCATGCAGTGCTGCATCAATAGCTGCAAAGCACCTCACAGATCTTGGCACCAGCCTTATACACAGGTTGGAGAAGTGAAATGGAAAAAAACAATCCCAGAAGTTATCCAGGCCTCAAGTGAACAAGAAATTAAATTAACCAGGAAAGTTCATAAGGATCACTGTAAGAGGGAGAGAGGAACTGCTCAAATAAGGACTCATACACCTTTGATTGAACCAACAGTACAATAAGTAATGCTTCATAGGCTTCTGAGACATCCCAAAGTTGCACAACAGTTAACACAAGCACAAGCGAACAAGAATCTTTCCGCTAATCTGATGTTCACAGTTTACTCAATTTCTACTTTTTATTTCTTCCCTTTAATCTATTAGGATTTTTATGTTATAAACAGTTTATATTGTCTGTATCTGATGCTCTGCGCAATGATATAGGGCCACTTTCTATCAACACAACTCCAAGACAAGACAAGTCCCAAATTTGTTTTGCATGGAATTCTGATATTTTTTCAGCATTTTTTACAGAAATTTAAAAAATGCAATCTTTATTTTTATCAAAACCTGTAAATTTTGCTATCGCTTTTTCTGTGTCAATTTTTTTGGAAGATTTTTTCTTTTGAGAAAACTGAAAATGTCATTATGTTTTGTCCAGAATATCTCAAGTAGTAGATAAATAAACAATAACGGCAAAACTGGCATAGCCAATTGACTTTCAACCTCACATAACTCAGTCACTGTATTTCTTCTACCGCATCCTGTTTGAAAGCACCAGAGGAAAAATATCAAGAGTGAGGACTCCAGTTGTTGCCAGTGCTGCCCTGCCTCCCTTTCTTCAATACCTTAACCCAAAAGAGCAAGTTAAAATGTAGAGTGCTAATTAACCATAAAACAATCATGAGGCAGTTTCTTGCACTACGTCTCCAGACCCATGGCTGTAAAGGAAACTATCTGACTCCATGTAGTGTGGTGAATTAGTAAGGAGAGGAGGGATGCTCCAAGGCAATATTTGGTACCAACCACTGAAAGAACATGAGATTGTGCATCAGTATGATACACCTGGTTAATTTTTAATTCAAAGAAGGAAAAAAGGAAAAAATGGCTAAATTTAAGCTCTTAAAATGTTAATTGCTTAATGAAGAGTGACAAGAGTCTGTGTAATAGGGTCATTTTATATTAAGAACAAACAGTGCCCTCTGTGGTTTAACGGAAAATGTGGTTTTGGTTTCTTCTGCATTGTATGTTTAAACACAGAAGCTAAGAGCACCCAAAACTGCCCTATTTAGTATAACACTTAGCTCGATGAAAATCCTCAGTCATTTTAGCATGCTTGCCTCAGGAATGCAGATTACAAGTAGCAAACAGAAAGTAATCCACAAATAGCTTTAGAATCCTGTTTGAAAAATTGGCCTGTGAGCTATGTAGGTCTAAAAGCCAAGTGAGTACATTATGATCCAAAAAAGTGAACGATTTTTTTAAATGATTTATGTAAACTAGGAAAGAAAAACTCACTTTAAAACAAACTCGAGCGTGTATTGTTGATACGATCACATTTTAGAATACACTAAGTGTTCCAAATGGCCCTCAGATCAATTTTGGGAAGTAAACAAAGCTCAGCTTTCAATGAGATTTAGGTTTTAAAACACATGAAATTAGGTATAGGTTAATTCAAACATTCATTAAATCCAGACTGCCGTAAGTTATATTCCATGGTCTAAAGTGATGACTAATGCAGATAACAGTCATGCTTATGCAATCTGTTACAGATAATATGTTAAGTAAAATAGTTTGCACAAACTCTAAAATAAAGGATCTTTCCAGTTAGCAAAAGAGCCAAAATTAAAACATAATTTAAAACATGCATTTTGTTCTAGATTTGAAATCAGAGTGTCCGCATTTTATACACACACAGATGCGCGCGTGCACGCACACACAAACGCACACATTATTTTAATAGATGCCAGGTGGGAAATGTACTTGACATCCAGTTTACCTTCGGCGATGTGAACGCGGCGGGCTCGCCGTCATGCTCCCGCTCCTGGGGCGGGGGAGCACAGCCCCTGCTGGGGCCGGTGGCACCCTGGCCCCAGGACCTGGGGTGACACACTTTGTCACAGAGGAGCAGTGTTGGCTGGGACACATCCTGGGGGCACCTGTGGACCTCGGGAGGAGGAAGCAGCCAAAATCAGTTCCCGTCCCCTGCGAGCAGACACTTCTGCAGGTGGGAAAAGGACACAGCCCAGGGAACTGCGCTCAGAGGCCGATCTCCCTGTCGGAAGGGAGCCTCTGAGGAATTGGAAGGGTTGCTGTGCATTTCCCACGCCGCTCCAGCTGACCTTTGCCTGCCCCATCCATGGTTTGGTCAATGGTAGTGGGGGACACCTCTGCAGAGCAAGGGCGGGGGTGATGGTGAACAGCTGAGCCCCAAAGTGAGGTCCAAACCATGCGGGTGTCCCCCGCTGTGTAAGGCGCTATGATTTTTGCCACTATTAGCATCTGGAAAAGTCTTCCTTGATGGCAATTTATAGTAACTCGTGTTTACACTCCCACGAGCTCCAAGCCGTGCACCAAGACCACCCTGGACACAGTGCCAAGCTGAAAGATGCTGGCTGGCACTCAAAGACCTTATAGTCCAAGCATAGGTGAGATTAGGTGAAGGAGGGGGCCCCTTGGGTACGTGGTATCTCACCACGTCGAGCCCCCATCTGCTGGCAGAGTCTTTCCAAAATTTTAATATGCAATGTCTAACCTGCCTTTCAGGGAGATACAGGCAAAACCGTAACTCTCCGCAGCCCAGTTTCAGTGGTTAGCCATCTAAAACATCAGTGTGTTGTTCTCACAGGCACCGGGATGAGACCTGCTGAAGCAGCTGGAGGAATAGTAAAGCAGGTTTACAATACAATAAAGTTATTATCATACTTCATTCATGGCTGTTTGTAAAAAGCTCTGAAGATGTAAAGAGTAATATAAGCACTGAGTGATATTATTAGTATTTCAAAAGCTACTTTGGCTTTTAGGTTTGATACATTTACAGCATGCAAAAAGCCATCTGTCCTGTAGCTGGACTGTAGCTGGAAAGCTATCAGTGGGCAGACAGTGAAAAATGAACTAACAAATATCTATCAAAACACTTATATGAATTTAGAATACTTGTATTTGTAAAGTATGATAGGATAAAGTATTATTAGCTGGATGTCTGAGGTGGATATGGGAAGATGAAGAAAATAAATATTTATTTTACTACCCTGGGTGTCTACTTTTGTTATGATATCTGGGTGTAGAGTGCTTTTCTGGCTGGGCCTTTCTATAAACTCAGCATCACAGGGCACAGCACAGACCTGTCTAAATAATCTCCAAAGGCAGTTTCACTTTGCTGATTATTGTTGATATAGGTGCACGTATATGGAACCTCCTGCTGTATTGTCTGAGCACCTCTTTATCCCCTGGCATAAAACTTCGGCACCTCGATCTTGTGGCACCTAGGAGCATTTCCCAGTTGCTAAGAAGTGGTTGGTTTGCCTGAAAAGCCCAGGGAAAACATTTCTAAGTTACTATTCTGGCCTTGTAGTTTTGTAACAAGGAGCTGGTTCTGCAGTCAGATCTTTTCAGCGTTCCCTTTCACCAATAGGTAGCTGATTTCAGTGGAAAGTCTGGGGATTGTGACTAAATTAACATTTACAGAAAAGGGGCATTTTAATCATAAAAGAAAGCATTAGAAGAAGAAAGCATTAGAAAAAGAAGTTGGGCAAGTGGACACTCTGTCAAAACAAAAAAACTAAGTATATAAAATAAAAAAAAATCTATAAAAAACCCACCTTGAGCTGTTGTAACAGGGTCTCATGGGAGCTGTGGGCAAATTGTTTCCTGTCTCCACTTTCATCCATGGCTGCATTTCTTGGCAAGACCT
>NW_009195682.1:0-15897 GCF_000690835.1 Fulmarus glacialis | reverse complement strand
TCCCCATCCCTGGAAGTATTTAAAAGGCGATTTATTTATTTAGATGAGGCGCTTAGGGACATGGTTTAGTGGGCATGGTGGTGTTGGGTTGACGGTTGGACTGGATGATCTTAGAGGTCTTTTCCAACCTTAATGATTCTATGATTCTATGATTCTGTGACCCCTCCCCAAGATCACTGGGAGACTTGGGAGTCTAAAATGAGTCAAACGAGGAAGATTTGAAACCAGTCTTTACTGAACCTGACTGCCAGCAGAACATGTTGGGTATTAGAGAAGAGTTTCTAATAATTCCCTGAGAAGTCGAGATAGTCTCCATTGTTTGCATTCGGTGGTTTATTGCTGACCCTGTTCAACAGGGAAGTCTGGGTCTAGGCCATATTGTGCCTCATAACCTGGCTGGAGCAAAGTTAAAATTTCTGTGTCCTGGTGCATTACCATGGATGCAGCAACTCAGACCAAATCTGAATGTCTTTCTCCATGGAATAATTTACATCAGCCTCTGAATTTAATCAGCCAAAGGCAGGATGAATCAGGCTGTCTGTTACATAGCAGCTTGCTGAATCTCTTCTGTCTAGATAAATTCATCTGGGAGGAAGCATAAATTCTTCTGTTTGCTGAACTCTGATATTACACAGCCTGGATATTCAGTTATGCAACCAGCAGGATCCTTGCTAGCAGAACCACCAGTATTTTTATACATGCATTTGCATCTAACGATGCCACGCCCTCTAGCAATGCATATTTAATCTCCCTCCGTCCAGGGAGGGAACACTGGGACCTGACCAAACATAGGATGAATCCTGTGATTTGATGTCACTGATGATGTACCATCTTCTGGACTGCTTATATTGCAACTTATACAGGAAGATTTTTTTGCCTGCCTGGAAAATCCAGCACCTCAACAGACTAACAAAATGAGATCAGCAGATGTGTGCTGTGTGTAAGATGCATGTGTCCGGCTGTTAGCTTTTCCTACTCTCTTTCTCTGCCAAAATTATGGGCTGCAGGCTTTGTGCTTTTGCTGGCTGTAAATATGTCCAAAAGATCTGTTTGAATGCACTCTGTCAGAAAGGAAGGCATCAAAAAATATAGTCACCTGATATACAGACAGTATCTCAGGACAAAGGAATAGACCAAGGAACCCCATGTACGCGTGTAAGCAAACCTACAGCAACTTGGTGAGCACAGTAGCACCTCTAACTAGCATAGATTATTTTAGAGTGGTGGTATTTCCTTGGAAATTATGTGGCCCTACGTTTAGTTTTCTGTATCACACTGCTGAAGGAACTTCAGCATTTTTCTTCTGTTACAGCAAACACGATCCCATGTTTATTTGTTGATGTATGTGTCCTGGTGCATGCCTGGACCTCAGTGCAGTGACACTGTTATGGCTTAGCAGGCATTTGAATGGCAAACACTAAATTGTGGTGTTGTTCTTAACGCATTTCTTATGTTTCTTTGTTTTGCCCTATTTTTGATGATAACGTTAATCACTGAGCAAAGGAATAAATTTATTTTTGTTTATCTAAATTTTTACAACTTCTGAGACCAACTGTCTGGATCTTACACTGTTTGGTATCAAAAGTAATAATGTACTCAGTACGAGCTCATACGAAGTTAGATGGCTTCCCTGTCTAAACTGCGGGCTCTTCAGGGAAATGTGGGAGAATCCCTAGTGTTCTGTTGGAAAGAGTTAGAAAACTGTATTCATTAAACTAAATTATGATACATTTTTCAAAATGGTGCTAATTAAAGCCACTGCCGTTGCTTAATTGCAATTGGTTTAATGGCATTTGTTTTATCTTTTATATCTGATGGTGTATTTTGGTGTTTAACATGTGCAAGTTTGCCCCTTATTTTGTCTGTGCTTGAACCATCAGGCCTAAAGTACATATCTTACAGCAAAAAGTTTAATGGAAGATCCTAATAAAAAGTTAAGGTAGTAAAAGAAGGAGGCATCAAGCCATGTGCCACAGTGTTGGACGGCAGACAGAACAAAGTTGTACCCTGCAGATGTTTCTATTGATTGGCAGTAAATTATAATGTCGATGGTTTTTGGCAGGAAACCTGGGATGCTCATCTGAAATAAAATAAATGTCTAAAGAGATAAGTTTTTTTGAAACCCCAGGGTGGTGGGAGGGTTGCAGGTTCTGGCCACAACAGAGCACTATCTGCTTGCTTATCTTGTGGACGCTTCTCAACAGAAGTATTTTTGTGTGTTTATGACTTTGCCAGATTTACTACTAATGCTGATATTTCCATTCAAAATAATTCATTTGCGCTACCTCTATGTGCCAGTACATAACAAAAAAAAAATAGATGGAAATAATAAAAATTCCCCGTGTAGAAGTGTGTGCTTGGCTCAGGTTTGACTTGAACCCCCAGAATTTAATTTGAAAACAGCCTTATAAGGTTTTAGTCTTCACAGACTCTGTTCACTCTAGATGTATTTTTGCCTATAAGCAGAAAACAACCTACCTAGAGGAAACACTGACATCTTTAACGCCATCTTGGGTGAAGATAGTCTGTGTGTATTGCGTGACAGCATCTTGACTTAGTTTTATCGATATAACTTCTGACAGTGCTTCTTAAATTGTTTAGAAGCTTTCATATCACCCTGAAAATATGGGCATACAGTATTTGAAGATTTCATTTGTTTAATTTCCTAGGAAAAAGAAACAAAGAAAGAAAAAAGATTTTGCTAGAATGGCTTTGCTATACAGATAAGAGGATTTATAGTGTGAGACCTTGTTATGGGGCACAGGACGCATGAGCGTGCATGCGCGTGTCCACGGGCAGCCTCGAGAAACAAATTACGCCTCAATGTCTGTCAGATGGGGCAGTTAATCATAGCACCAGTGTGCCAGCGCTTCACAGGGTTAAAGCTATTTTTATAGAGATGAGTAGGGACAGTGGCACTCCAGAAAACAGTGTTCATGTCGGTTGTACATGTATAAAGACAAACTAAACCCTCCTCCCACCGGGAGCTTGGTCATGCATTCACAGCTTCAATTAAACTCGCAGTGAAGTTATTCACAGGTTCTGCTTGAATAAGGATCTATCCAATGGCATTTTCTGTGGGGGAATGTTATACTGCCTGTCTATGTGGTGTATGATTGCAGTACAAATGGTAATTTGTTTTCAGTCTTTTTCACAAGTAAGTAAAGATTGGAAAGAGACATAGTTGTAACTGAAGGAAGTGGGGAAAAGCAGGCAGAAAGAAGGTTTGAAGATACGTAAGGTTAATTTGTCTGTGGATTCCATGTTTCTGTTACGGGGTTTCCAGTAATGTAACACCTGGGATATCAGGACTGTTATGTGGAAAGGGTCCAGATCTAAATTTAATAGAATTATATTAACAAGCTTGTATTTAAGACAAGTGTTTTTCATGTTAATTTTAAATTTCAATTTATCTTTTTTTATTATGTTTTTAAGCACCTGACGTTTCAAAGGGAGTTTGATTCTGATTCTCTCAGACACTATAGCTGGGCTGCAGACACCTTGGACAATGTTAACCTTGTTTCGAGTCCCATCCATTCTGGGTAGGTCACTTAACAGGTTTCCTTTATCTTTAAATGTGGAAGTGTATTGTTAGTTGAAGAATACAGCCTGCTGTAATGGCTGATAACATGCCTATTCCTGCTCCAGCGGAAGCCAGTGGCAAAATTCACCCTGACTTCAATGAGGGTGCTTAATAACAGGAGTCAGTCTAGATTCTTGCATATCAAACCAAAACCTTGCTTCTGCACTTAATTTTCTGAATGCCAAAACATTGTAATCCCACAGGCTTCTCTTTAATAGTCCTGTTTTGCTTTTTCCGTTACTTATGCTTTGCTTTTAAGTGTCATAAGGTGATTTTATTTTAATTGTATTAAATTATTTGGAATACAAAATCAGAGGTATAATGTTACGCTTTCTGTTCTTTATAGAGAAAAAAAATGGGGGGCTTTAATTTAAATTCTTATTTTATTTATACCTCCAAACTCCTGCCTATTTTCCAATATCTGTAGTTTGACTTCAGTGGTACTATTCATTTATTTATAAGTAATCACTGTAGTCGTGGTGCTTCTTGACAGTACCACATAGACTCGATTTAAATGCAATAGTAGTAATGTTTGAATGCATATTTTAAAAATTTACAAATAAATGTGTAAGTGAAAGGAATCATTGCGTATGAGATTGTCTAGTATAAATATTTGTTGTTTAATTTTCAAGATCAGGACATAAAATTTCATATCCTTTTTAATTTAGTTCCCCGTTTTGTGACTAATTACGTTCTTATAATGAAAATGAGTGCAGCACATACCAAAAGATTTCAGTTCCAAAATAGCAGCAAGTCCCACAAATCTAAAGCTACAGTCCCACAATACACGTAAGCACCTGCTTCTGCTGAACAGAACTATACAACGGTGGATTTTTGGGTCCTGAGCTGATAAAACACTGCATATGGTCAATGCTAGAGTTGAAATTTCAAGAATTGCGGTATGAAAAGCTGAAGTCTGCTGGTTATTGCGGAAAGGTGTGTCAGCAAAGGTGTGTCGGAGAGCTGGTAGTCCACCCATTTGCATTACAGCAGGATAAAATGTAGTCAAGTCAATCCTGAAATATGTTTAATTTCTTCATAGTCACTAAAAATAAGAGATTCTAGAGTCCTCCAGCTTCAGTAGTTCACTATCCCTTCTTACGATATTTCTTCCCCTGATATTCAACTTAAAATTTCTTTCCTACAGATTAAGCCTATTTCTTGTCATATCCATAGTAGTCATGGAGAACAGTATCTTACTAGTCTCTTAACAATGGCTTATATGTTGGAAGACATGTAATCCTCTTTTTTACAGACTAAAATATCCCAGGTCCTCCTAGGTGGTACTTTCGACATTTCAATGCATTCTTGCTGCTGTCCCTGGCTCTCCTCTCTTCGATGATAGCTTATTTCTAAGCCAGTTTGGGCACCAAACTCCCAAAGACATGTCACCAGTTCTGGCTAGGACAGGATCACTACCTCTTTGGTCTGACACGACACACCTAATCTTAAGCAATCCCACAAAGAGAATTATCATTTTGGTAACTGCAGTTTTTGTTGGCAGATGTTTGTGATCTGCTAAAATCCCTTGGATCTTTTCTGAAATTCTGCAGTCTGGTTATTTTTTCTATGTTTTGTGCTTATATGTTTCGTTTCTTCCCTCTGTTTGCGTTTGCCTTTACTGTATTTCAGTTTGTTGGTTCCAGACCCTTTTTTCATTCTAGCAAGATAGCTTTTAACTCTGATCCAGTTTTCCAAAGACTTTTCAGACCTTCCTTCTGTCCAGTGTTCAAATCATGAATGAAAACATTAGCTTAGTACCTGGCCCAGGACAGCACAGAGAAATGTCCACTTGAAGTTTCCTTTCAGTTTAACAGTAAAGCACTGATAGTATCTCTTTTGAGGTAACTTCTCAGATGATTGTGCACTTACCTTATCTATACTATACCTCAATTGCTTACTGTGAAATACCAAGACAATACATCCACACATCCACTGGGTAAGTTACCCTGTCAAAGAAGGAAGTTAAATTCATTTGACATGAGTTACTCTTGCCACTTATATTTTGGCTCGTTTTTATTTTGAAAACTGGTGGCAGGTGAGTTGTAATCTCTTGATTATCCTTTAGGCCCTTATAGATTGATTGTTGGATAATTTATTCCTGAATATTTCTGGTAATTGGGGTTAGACTGATTGGTCTAAAATTTTCTGGCTCCTTTTCATCCTGACACAAAATAGGTCTGATGTTTGCATCCTGCCAGTCCTCTGGGACAGTATTTATCTGCTCTTAGTTCTTCAGCATGCTCACTAATGGTTCCAACTCTCCAAAACATACATTCTGTGGACTTGGAGTCTTTCGCATCAACTACTTCAGATCTGCTCCCTTTGTATGTCAGTCCCTGCTAATGCAGACATGCCCTTAGCTGCTGCCCAGAGGGGAAGGGCTGCAGACCTGCAGCAGTGGAGCAAACTGTGGGGTCCAGGGGAGGGGCGGGATCTGAGCACCAGAATATTCTCCAAACAGGTATAGCTTTTCTGACCTGTCACGTTTCTCATTTTACAGATAAAGTCCATCAGAAATGATGGTGTGATGACTCAGTTCTTTTGTTGGGAAAAAACCCTCACTCATTGTTTATTTTCTTTTCAATTGTGGTCCTATATTACGATATGATACTGTTTTGCCCGTTATCTTCATCTAGGGGCAATCGACAGATGTTCCCTTCACATCTTCCAGTGCCTCAGCACATCTGATATGCAGAGGATTGTGACTTTTCACTTCTCTTCTGCCATTCTTTTTCTCAAAAGCAACTCCTTTTCTGCTAGTTCACGGTGCTTTGTCCCAAATTCTTTCTGTGGCCATAGGCAGAGGTACACTGGCTGGGGTTGCCTGCTGTCAGCAGCTCTCATGGTCTGGGTCACCCTGCGGCCAGGGCCTGACCCCACTGCTCTTTGCATTCCTCATCCTCCCCCGAGCTCTGCAATGTGCCATGTGGGGGGAGCTCCCCTCTGCAGTCCGGGCTCTCGGGTTGCTCTTTTCCCCATTTACCCACTGTCAGAAGAGAGCATCAAAGTTTGTTCCCATTTCTTAATTGAGGCAGAAGGGGAATTTTGGGAGCAGGATGTGGAGACCCAGCAATGTATCAGTGAAAGGGGGAGAAAGAAGGAATTGTTGGCAGTAATTTTGACTCTTCTGGTTTTTCCCTTTTTTAAGCCAAGACAATGTTTCATGTTTTTCTTTCTGAGTTCAGATAAGTTGTTTTGCCAGCATATATTTTGAACAGGATCCATTGTAAGCAGCACATTGAAATGTGTCATGAATCTTGAGGCCTCTGGAAGGGTAGAGACCCTTCACCAAAATGACCTTCGGCTTTCAGATGTGAGCTTACTTGTGCAACTTTCCCGAACTAAAATGTGGGTGTGCTCTCTTCATGTTGCCTTTTTTAACTCCTTGGTTTTAACTCTTGGCTGAAAGAAAGAAATTAATGTGTCACACTGCCTTCCATATTGAGAAACTCAGAAATACTGAATGCAGTCTTGCAAGGTGGAGTACATCAGATTAATTATAGTTTACTCCAACCTCCTGTACACACAGAAGAACTCTTTTTTGAAAGCAATGTAATGAATGGCATGGACTGATACTCCTTTCAAGTATCCTGCCATACATATCTTTATACATTATACTTTGGAAAATAAACTGCTATAGAAAAGAACTGGTTTTCCATGGCACAGTGGAACATGTTTTGGGAATTAAATAAAGAAGTTGTGTTACAGTAAATTCTCTGTTGACCTAAGCAAATTGCAAATGCTTTTCTCTTCTCCATGTGCTTCTGCATTTCTCAGAGAAATTATGGACTTGTGCTGCCTAATTAAAGAACACTTCCTTTCGGATTTTTTTTCCATGTGTAGCATATTTGATACGACATAGGTCACAATATGTGAAGCAAAAGCCAAATAATTTCTAAAGTTGGCCTTTGAATGTGTTGCTTTTGTTATTTTTCTGGTTGTTACTTTTCCTTTGAGCTTATTATTGGTATTTTCTGTTGCTTGCCTCTAATTATCTTAAATTAATTTTTCCCATTTGCTTTCTAAATTATTTTGCAGCTATTCCTCTCCACTTCCCCAGTATGATTCAAGGTGATAACTCTGTGCTTTCTGTGAATCCTCATTTTCTTTTCTTTTTTTTTAACTCTTTTCCCACAGAGTGTGTGTAGATGTTTGTAGTGCATCCGCCCACATCCTCATCCCTTCCATGTATTCAAGTAGAAATGCTCATTAGCATTTAGCGTTGTGTTTTAGAGATCATATTGTAGTTTCCATTATTAGTGCAGCATTAATTTAGGTAAGCATCAGCTACTAATATTTTTGATAGAAAGTGCATGAAATACTGTTTGGAATTATTGTTATTGTTTTAAATGGTAAATTACTAATTTGAAAACTAAACAAGGAAATAATTAGTATGCTATTGACAATGATTACCTTTATATGGGAGCAATATGCATAAAGGCTGATCTGCTAAAGGTTTTGTCTTCACTGAAGGCTGCAGTGTGGTGTAGACACCAAAGCTGGCTGTAATGGGCTAGTTTCTGTGGTGGGGCATAGACTCATGTCAAGGGTTAATCTACCCTCGCTGTGAGCAGTGTGCATTAGCAGTGCTAAGCCCCAGGTTGCCAAGGCTGGACTGGTATCGGTGCCTGTCATCAAACCCAACTCAGCTATCTCTGCATGACCTTGAAATCTACAGCCTTAGCGTACCTCAGAACTTGGGACCTGATATTTATAGGTACTTCGTTTTAACTTCCATTGTTTTGTTTTGTTTTGTTTTGGGTTTTTTGTATTATTTTAAGTCAGTTCATTTAGGTGCCTACATATTCTTGAAAATCCACCCTGACATTCTTGCATCATTTAAATAGTTTGGATTCAGATAAAACATCTTATCTGAGTGCAAGCTTTAGCATTTTTGCATTAGATGAAAAACACCTTTTTTTATTAATTATGAGCTGGCTTAACATGCCAGTAATCACGTACATGATAGGCGGCTCTCCAAAACATTGCCTTGTACCGAGCCATCAGGCGAAGCCCAGCCTTGCCAAGCTCTCCGGGAGGCCCCTCTCTGTTGCTCTGTGGTGCGCTCCCCAGAGCTGCTGCCGCATCAGCCCTGAAGGGATGCTCCAGCCAGCCACCCCTCCGCCCCACGCACTTCCATGTAGTCTGAAGCGACCCCATCTTCTCTGCAGACAAAAACCATGCACATTTTTAAAAGGCCACCAAAACACCAATTGTAACAGATTCCTTTCAGTATTCTCTATTCGGTGACCAAGGGCTGTGGGTCCCTGCTTAATATTTTACTTTGCTTCATATTAAATTTTAATAGATTGTCTTGAACTCTTTTCACAGCCAGTCACAAGCTGGCTCCTTGCCAGCTCTGAAGACCAGCCATTGGCCTACCCTTCCACATGCTCAGTGGCATCTGCCTCCTACCATCAGCCTTCACCACCCACCGTATAGACCAGTTGCAGGAAGAAAAAGCAACTTAAACATGCAGACAGGCTGATAGTGCTCAGTGAGCAGAGGGGAGAGGGAACCAAAGGTCCAGGCTCTCTAGAGCTGGCATCTCTGCTTGTTACAGCCTTTTGTTAGCAAACAGAAAAGTGTTCCAGTCAACAGAGTTTACAGACATCTAAGATCTTGTGATCTATAAATATTAAGATTAACACAATTTATATACTCTTATAATTTAAAGATTGAGCATATTGTTTTTGACATAGATCTAATATTTGCAGAAAGCGTTTGGTTAGCCATTCAGCAAAGATCATGTCCCCCTGAAACAATTCCTCTTACGAGGAATTGGGATACCCTAGTGGCAACATTTGGATTTGTTCAGTAATGTACAGTGTATTGTACACTGTAGAGAAATGTGGATACAATTTATTTGTATGAAAACTACTGTGAAATATCGTGAATTTTATTCCATGCTTCAGTATTGTAAAGTGTCTGGGGCACAAGAAAAGATAATTTGGGGTTAAGGTCATCTCAGAGGGCTGTTTCACCTCCCCACCTTTACTGATGGATTTTAAGTTGGTTTGAAGAAATGTAGCAATTTCTTTATCTCGAATTCAGTTGGACAACCTTTCTGTCCTGCTTCATACATTTATAGCTTGTGTCCCTACCTGCCTGTCTCCTGCAGACCACTAAATACAAAGTTTTGATTACACTCCTGCTTTTGTGCAGATTTTTCCCACCCACGTCGCCCAGACTTCCGAATGCAGCTTATTTGCAGGCCTGGCCAATGCACGTCAGCTGTTACTTTTTATATCCTGCTGGGGTCAAAAGCAAATGTAACTGTCTTGCGCAAATTCCCATTCATACTTCAGAGCACTTGGGGGCTTTTTTAAAGAATCTTCACAACCCGCCTGGACTATTGGCTCTTACCCTTAGTTCAGTTTACAGAAGGGAACCAGGAAATTGAATGGATTCACCTGTTAATCATGTGAAGGTTTAGTCCTTAAGATCTGGAAGTTTTGGCAACAGCTGCGAAAATAATGAAACCATATAGCAGATGTGCCAGCTATGTCAGTGTCTGCATATCATACAGAAGGAGCAAACAAAAAATGTATTGGCATCAAGACTGAGTTGGTAACTCGTGTCCCTCTTGATACTGGCCTGTTATTGCATCTTCTACCTGAAGCTATTCTCTCTCAGCAGCTTACGGTACAGAGCAAAAGGGAAGGTATTTTGGAGCACCAGAGGAGACCCCCCCATAACTGTTTAGCCCTGCAGGAAGCTGTATGTTTTGATCCCCATAAATTGGAAGGATTTTTGCTGCAGAGTTTTGAAACAGGCTGAAGTCTGGCTTTGGTCCTGGGAGGAGACTCCACTTTCCTGTCTCTGTTCTGTTAAAGACAGTAACACTTCACATATGCAGCTTCTCAGCATTTCATAGATGAAATAAACCATGGCTGTTAATGATTATTCTTGTTAATATTCATTATTCCATTGCTAATAAAAAGAATTTTATTTTAAAATCTACCACTCACCACTTAGAAATATAATTGCTTACCCTTCTATTATTAAATGGAAAATTATGCATTGGAATGACACTGGCAAATGCGATTTTTCTTTAATGTCGCTTTTTGCTAATGAATGTCATCTTCACAGAGGAGTAATGGCATGATTTCCTCCAGAGTGCCATGGCAGCAGCCTAAAGAAAATTATGTACTTGATATTCTTACTCATTCCCCATCAGTGGAAGCCCTTAGTAGCCTGGACTGACTGTCACCCATGGCGCCAGCACTCGCGCTGCCAGCCATCAGGAGTGTTTGCAAATGACACTGTGAAGAGGTTTTGAAGACTGAGATCCCAAAAATAATAAGCATTTTTGATTCTTCTTTTTCTACACTGTCTGGTTCCTTTCTGCATGTGAGGCTAATTACTTTTGTTTATGGACAGTAGAGCTAACAGTAACAAAGAGATGTTTTTAAATTCTAATAAACTGCTATTAATACACTACTTGTGTACTCTTTTAATCCAAATTACTCAGTAGCACCTGTTCATTTCACCATGACGTTGCCAGACCTTTAGCAATTCCTGCTTTTGATAACCAATAGTTAACATGTAAGTATAAGTTTTAAAAGAATCTTCATGTTCTTTTTAGTTTAGCTGGGATCGGGAGGACTTTTCTAATAATGTTTTGTGACCATTTTCATTAACGTGTTTCCTTTTTCCTACAGTTTCCTGGTTAGTTTTATGGTTGATGCACGTGGGGGTTCGATGAGGGGTAGTCGCCATCATGGAATGAGAATAATTATCCCACCACGCAAGTGTACAGCACCAACCCGCATCACCTGCCGCTTGGTAAAGAGGCATAAACTGGCCAGCCCACCACCAATGGTTGAAGGAGAAGGATTAGCAAGTAGACTTGTAGAAATGGGGCCAGCAGGGGCACAATTTTTAGGGTGAGTTGTTCTATGAATTCCATTGTTTACACTCATGTTGCATCTTTCATTTCCTTTATCCTGTGGATCTAAGTAGTTAAACATTGACTCTACCTCATCTGAGCATGTAAGATAGGCTACTTAACTTGAAATATTAAAAAATGCCAACTGGACATTCCTTCCAGAAAGTACGCTTGTATTTTAAGCTTCTGTGATGACTGCAGGGTGGAGCCGAAGGTAAGGAAGGCCATAAAAAGGCCAGGTCCTGCCCCCATCTACTCATGCAACCTGCCTTTGAAGTCAGGAGGAGTCACACGCCTGTAACCCAGAACAGGTTTTGACCCTCTTGCTCGTAGAGTGATGGAGAAATATCACTGTCACAAAAAAGTGTCCTAAAGTCACCCACAAGGACCCAAATATTGAGCTCTGTTCCCTGTGCTGTGGCATGTGCACGGCTCCTGCCGGAGTTGCTGGGAGCTGCCTGTCTCTGTCCCGTGGAGCAAAGCCACTGAGAGTGATGGCGGAGCATTTATTGTAGAGCATCAAGTAGTACAAATGCTAGGAACTGACCTTTTTTTAAGCTTAAAATAGGGGAAACAATCCACTATGATGTGGCGCTTTTTTTTTCCTAATTATAAATTTTGTTCATTACCGTGAGTGGCACCTTGGTGTAAACTGCCGGTTCTGTCGGGAATGACAGTTTGTTCCTAATTTCCCCTTCTCGTTTCTCTTCCTGCTGCATGGATGTTATTCAGTAAACTGCATCTTCCTAAAACTCCTCCCCCTCTAAATGAGGGCGAGAGCATGGTTAGCCGAATCCTGCAGCTTGGTCCACAAGGAACAAAATTTATTGGGTAGGATATGTACGGAAAAGATACAGAATGTCTACAGTTTTTCTTTTGTTTCCAATTTTTTGTTATTCCCATTTTATTTTTTTTAAGTTTTCTAAAGCTTTCAGTTGATTTATGTCACTGAAAGAAAATCATAGTGGCTTGATTTAATATAGCTCTGCTACTACCTTGTGCTTATAGGCATGTAAAATTCACTGCCAGCATTCTGCTTTCATAACTTCTGTGCTTTTGTAATTTTTTAAATTTGAAGCGTTTCAACTGCATCAAATACATTTTAATACACAGTGACAGTCCTTTAAGTTCAACCCTGTGGTAGAGAAGGTATTTACAGGCCTTGAGTGAGTCTGTTTTGGAAGTGCATTTGTAAAACGTGATCACATAAAGTCTATTATTTATGAAAGATTATTTAGAAAAAATGTCATTGAGTGAATAACTTCATTCAACAAGGTTGGAGAAATACTGAGCTTTTCAACCTGCAACAGGCATCTTGATAAAATAAATTTGTAAAGCCAAGTATGCTACCCAAAGGAACTGTGGTGTGTAGTCTAAAAATGTAAGAATGTTTCCGTATATTTTTGACTGTTGTTTTCAAACCCTATTGTGAAATTTATTGCATTAGGTTTTCAAAATATTGGTGAGTGTTTGGTGTTCCAAACCTGTTCAATACCTTCTCACTGAGTATTCTTGTTAATGTCATGCACAAAATTGTGTGGTTTCTAAATATTTACAGAGACAGTATCTGAAATATTAGCCTGCAAAGATTGTACTACAGCATTAGTTTTCAGTTTGTACTCTTTTTGAACTAGAGAGTAAATATCTTAAGCAATGTATTTGAATTTTTGGTATTTACTTGCTGTGCAAAATGGGAGACAGCAGCTACATTCCTATTTCTTGTTAAAGGACTTGAGATTAGAGTAACAGCCTGGGTGTTCTTAAAAACATCTAAAATACGCATTAATTAAACTGTCTTTTTCTATTTTCATGAGAAAAAATACTGTCTAACTCTTCTCCCTTGGTATTTAATGTCCAAACTGGACTTACAACTAGTTTATGTCTTTCCTTGTGATGGCTGTTGTGATTTCCATGCTCAGGTAATTGATTGTTTAATGCACTCAACACCTTGTAGGTGTATAGTACCATAGAAGTGCTGTGTACTTCTCCCATCATGTGATGCTATTTAACTGCGTTATTACAAAGCAGTGAAATCCTTTACAACCTCTGTAGGAAAATAATGATACTGTCTATTTAAATGTCTTAAAGCTGTATAATCCATAATTGTTCACTTACTGTGTGATTTCAGTCGGTTTGTCTTAGCATACTTTAAAATGCATATCTTGCCTGTGAAGTGTTTGGCAAAAGTGTCTGTTTTGTTAAGGAATGGCACATGAAGTGAATGGTGGTTTCTGTCAGTTGTTCACAATAACTGTTCAGTAATGCACTCGCAGTCCTCTGTTGAAGGTACATTGTCTGGTGACATAGATGTATTATTAACCACCTTCTCATTCCCTTTCCTTCCCCCCAGAATGTTTGACAGTAACTAATATAAATGTGGTCGTGATGTTGCTTAACTCAGAGAAATCCATTCTGAAAGGGTCTAAACATTCCCCAGTGATGTTTACAGTGCAGATGTTGCAGCTGTGATTTTGGGCATGAGAACCAGAAAGTGAAGCTAATGAGAAACAACCTCTTGTGTTTCACAGGAGCTGCATCAACAGAGAGCCAGAAGTTTGAAAAGTTTGGGATTTAGTTTGAAGTTTAAAACCTACATGCATGTGCAGTTCCTGCTGCAGTGAATAGCTGTTGCATGCATTTGGATAGCTGGACTGTTTCTGAACTGACTTTGCCCCTTTAAATCCCTTGAGCCAAATCCGAATTTTGACTATGCTAATGCTAATTAAAAGTCAGCAGTGCTGTGTGTGGTGGAGGCAGGTTGGATCACCTATATCCTGGGATAAATGAGCAGGGAAAACTCTCCTTAGCAAAAGTTGTCACTATTTTTTCATGTAGGCAGCTGTTTCAGAAGATTTAAAAATGAGCTATATATTAATATTTTCAAGTTACCTATTAATTATAGTTTAAATGACAAAGGATTGTGCAGCTTTGGCAATTTTAAAAATATTTTTACCGTAACAGTGCTAACTATTTAAAATGACTGTAGTTTTTGTAAGGATTTAACACCCATAGGAAATTAAGGGCAGCGAGGAGATGTAGGATTAAAAATAATATGATTCCTTTTTCTCTAGCCCTGTCATAGTGGAAATCCCGCATTTTGGATCAATGCGAGGAAAGGAAAGAGAACTAATTGTACTTCGAAGTGAAAATGGTGAAACGTGGAAGGAGCACCAGTATGACAGCAAACATGAAGACTTAACTGAAATACTCAATGGCATGGACGAAGGTAAACATTTCCTCAAAGCTTTAGCACACCTTACCTTTGTGCAGGCTTGCTAACATGAGCAGACTAAAGCAATCTAAAGTAAAACAGTGCAGCGATATCTGACTTTGGGGAATACAGTGTGTGTGTAAAGAGAAATTGTTCAGCAGTGGCCTGGAGACATCCTGAAATGAGTGGTGAGTTTTGGTCTGAAGTCTTGCCAAGTTTAAGCAAAGTTGCACAGTTGTTTTACTGCATGAAGTTGAGAATAACATCCCAGCTGGAGGTAAGCATGTTTCTGCTGCTCAGGCAGGGCCACGTGAAGGTCATTCCAAACCAACGATGAAGTGTAAATGTCAGTTATATTAGACTTTTCCACAGATGCAGACCTTGGCCCATAGACTATTCTTCTTTGAAACAATATTGTTAGAGGTTGCCTCCCACAAATACACAACCTGCCTTCCTGATGCCCCTCTGGGAAGTCTGGCTCCCTTGTTTGGCTTGGACGTTGCTGTTTATGTGAGAGTCCCTCAAGATGAGAGGACTCAGCTGTACACAATTCATCAAAAGATGCTATGACAGATGGTCTCTGTGGACACATTGTGGGCAAAGCCAGGCTGGGGCTGCAGTGATCCCTTGGCACCACTGCTTTCTTTTTCTAGCAAGTATTTTTCAATACTTGTGCTGATAAACCATTGCTCGAGCTCTTTGCACCTGAGTGTGAATGAAATAGCTTGTGGTTTGGACTTTGTTTCTCTGTAAGGGTTTATCCACAGGATTTTCTCTGGATAACCTACAGAAAGTCACGGTGTGGTGGGGTAAAAGCTGCAGGAAAATTCTTTCATTATCAGCAAAAGCATTTGAAGCAAATGATCAGGCTGTGGATGGCAGCTATGAGAGGTATCTGTGATCAGGCTCCGCCTTTTGATCTTGGCCTCTCCTTGTTTGAAGAAGGCAGCCTCAGCAAAAGGCATGCTTTGAGAACATGGAAAGGAGAGTAGTGCTGTTGTGAGGGGCTCCCGGGACGTCTGAGATTTAGCATTTTACTGATTTCCTGGTCATCTGGGAATGGGAACAGCAGAATGGGCTTGTGTAGTATTTTCACTTCGAAGTGCTTGAACTGCACATGAGCTTGTAAAAATACAGAGCAACAGCAAAGGATCTGCTTGTTATATGATGATCTATTGTAGCCAGGTGACCCGCCTCGTGGATGAGGGA
>NW_009195681.1:8039-19960 GCF_000690835.1 Fulmarus glacialis | reverse complement strand
GGCCGTGACAGGGCTCCGCGGCCCTGCCCGAGGCCGCCCGCCCTCCCAAACCGCCCCGGCCGGCTCTCTCCCCTCTGTCGCAGGGCCCTCGACCTGGTCCCTTTTGGGATCAAGCCCCTCCTCAGGCGGGCCGCGGCCTACGAGGCCCTGGAGCGGTACCAGCTGGCCTACGTGGACTACAAGACCGTGCTGCAGGTGGACTGCGCCATACAGGCGGCACACGACGGCGTCAACAGGTAACACCACACAACAGGTAACAGGGCACCGGTAATACCGAAAGGCTTGGGAATACAGCAGCTTGGTTAGCCGCCTCTGCGAGTCTTGCTTTGTTTCTGCAGCCGTGTCCCGAGCATAGGGATGAAGCAACCGAGGCCTCTGATGCTTCGCACAAGGCGCAGGCCTGGCTGTGCTCCCTTTGTCTGCTAGCACCCTTAGTTCCTTTCGAGATGCTGGTTGAGGGCATGAATTCCCTGGGACTGTTCCTGCTTTGCTCAGTGCCTATTTTAAAACAAATAATAGACCACGGGTTCCAGTACCCTGTCCATTAAGCCTCCCTGTGCTGACTGGGTTTACAGGGAGCCGTAGTCCTTTTCTCTTCCTGGAGCTGTCTGCTTCACTTCATCAGTTGCCAGGCTGAGGGGTGACACGCACATCTCTTGCTCAGCTGAGCACTGACAGGTCCAGCCTTCGTCCTGTGGTATTTTTAGCCCTGCTGACATGAAGAAGCTCCTTTCATTAATGTCCTGTAGAAGGAACTTAGTTTAGATGCATGTAAAGGGGTTAGTGGAGAGATGCTGTCCTCGATACACGAGCCAGGTTAAAAAGTGACCCTACTGGCTACTGCATGGCCCGTCCAGCCAACAGACGGGGTGACTGCCAGCTCTCTCTTCCAGGATGACTAAAGCCCTGCTGGAGAAGGATGGCGTGAACTGGCGCCAGAAGCTCCCGCCAATCCCCACAGTCCCCGTTTCTGCCCAGACGAGGTGGAGCGTTCCTTCTGCCGGAGCCCCCAGGGAGAACACTCCTCCTGCAGCTGCACCGCAGGGAGGACCAGGTGAGAGCGTGCCCTTCAGCCGGGCACAGAGCCCTTAGCTCAGAAGGGTGATGAACAAGGCAGCTGCCACGCCTGCTTGGTGTGTCTGCAGCTGGGGCTAAGGCTTGGAGAAACTGGGCCCTGGTTCTGCCACAGTCTTTTTGGTTGATTCTGGATCCTTTGATGTCTCTGTGTCTCACCTCTGGCACGGGGATATTTGCTTTCTGAGAGGCTGCGCTGATCTTGTCAGTTTTAGAGCGTTCTGTATTCTTTCACGCTGTTTCCAGACCAGACTGCTGCTGGCATGGAGAGAGCTCGAACTCTGAAGGAAGAAGGAAATGAACTTGTAAAGAAAGGAAACCATAAAAAAGCAGTTGAGAAGTACAGTGAGAGTTTAAAGCTCAACCAGGAATGTGCGACTTACACCAACAGGTACTACTCGGCTCTTTGCCCAAGTACCTCTTGGCCCTTTATAAAAGCCACAGTGGTACTTCTGACAGAGCTGTCTAATGTTTGCTCCCAAACAAATGAATAAAACAAAACTACCTACACGTTCACCCCAGAGAGTTTAAAGCTCAACCAGGAATGTGCGACTTACACCAACAGGTACTACTCGGCTCTTTGCCCAAGTACCTCTTGGCTCTTTATAAAAGCCACAGTGGTACTTCTGACAGAGCTGTCTAATGTTTGCTCCAAACAAATGAATAAAACAAAACTACCCACACGTTCACCCCAATTCACCCCAAGTGCAGTCTTCCCTGTAGTTTGTGTAATGTTCTTTGATCAGGTACTGCAAAAAACCCTTGGAGACACTCAGCTTAGGGCTGGTAAGGGATTTCTCCCTTTAATGCTTGTCTGCCAGGACTCTGTTATTTTCAGTAGTGTCTGCTGCCCCATGAACTACAAATTGCAGACTGCTATACTTAAAGACTCGTAAGGCAACTGCAGCAAGCAGAGCATATTCTGGACTGGTATAGCTAGGAACCTGCATCCTTGAAGTGCAGGTTCTTAGCTTTAGAGTAGGTTACTCTAAAAATCCTCTTTTTTTTCCAGACTGAAAAACTGTTTCCCTTTTTCCACCCTTTTAACTGAAACAAACTTGAGCTCAAGAAGTAAGATTACATAACATATGAGGCTAAAGACTGTTTTGGAGTCCAGCTTTGTACTGCATAGGGGTTGGCTGAGATCTGCTGTGTATTTTGCAGCAGTCAATGCTGCTTTTAGCCAAAGGTCTCTAACCAGGTAATTGTATTGCAGAGCTCTCTGTTACCTGACTCTGAAGCAATACAAGGAAGCTGTACAGGACTGCACGGAAGCTCTGAGGTTAGATCCTAAAAACATTAAGGCACTCTACAGGCGTGCTCAGGCACTTAAAGAACTGAAGGTAAGTCAGTCAGGAGTTTTTGAACAGTTTTAGGCTAGGACTAGAAGCCTGTTAATGCATGATCAGGCCAAGAGATGCCATGTTTCTGTGCTAGACAGTATCTGCCATCAGATGGCTGAGACCTGTGTGGACTGGGGGGATTTTTTTTCACAGCACTATTTGCTGGTTGGATCTCGTGAGTTTCTCAGGTCCTGTTTCTGGAGATGCTGGAAGCAGCTACGTGTTGTGTTGAGCTTTATCTTTTCGTGTCTGGTGAGAGATTCTCTAGGCAGTACTGGAAGACTTACTGCATTGGTGTTGGACTCAGAACCCACCTGGGTGACGAAATTGTCTTCTCAGCCCTAGTTAAGTGTGGTTTAGAACAGCTACATTGATGCCAGTGCTTAAGCAATTATACAGAGGGAGTCATGGGCTTAGCTGTGTTGCAGGGTGGTAATTCTGCAGCAAGAGCCTTAGACTGCGTTTTCAATGTACTAACACTTAAAAAATATTCTCCTTCTAGGATTACAAATCGAGTATTGCCGATATCAAGAGCTTGTTGAAAACTGAACCAAAGAACACAGCTGCACTGAGATTACTGCAAGAACTGAACAGAGTCTAGGGTAACCAAGCAACAAGGAAAGCTTTATTTTCCACTGCAGAAGAAAGCTTTTTCCCTTCTGATGATGTTATAGGGACCAATCTTAATGCAGGATCGGTATTGAAATCTATCTTCCACTGCTGCTGAGATGTAACAGGTTCTGTGCCAGCACAATGAATGTTAAGACACACAATCTGTATCAAACTCTATTATCTTGCTCTAAGATCATTGAAAGTTTTAATGCCCCTCCCTGAGGGGCATATAGGTTAACTTCCCTGGTTGAAATCCACTTGCCTGTAACTATTGGCCTCAGGGACTCTTTCCATGTTGGCTAAGATGCATGTGAAATGGCTGTTCTCTTTCTGAAGAGCTACAAAAAGAGGGGGTTTTTTTGTCCTTATTCAGGTGACAGTTTTGCTGCATTTGTGCTGCTATTACTTAAATAAGGTTGCTGCAGGAACTGCTGCAGTTAGCCCTGGCACCACATACCATTCTTGTAACAGAGGCACAGTTACTTGCCCAGGGCCAAGCTTGTTCCCTCTCCCACTTGATGCCTGCTGGCCCTCAGCTGAGTTTCTGCTGCTTAGTGTGGCTGGGCAGGTGTTTACAGTAGCAGCTTTCTTTTATTTTTAATTACTCTGCACATTTAAGAAAACAGCAGCAAGTTAAACCTGCCTTGTTACACTGTGCACTACTACTTTCAGATTCTGGGTGCTTGGGAATTTTACAATTGTTTTTTGTGTTGTTTTTTGGTTTGTTTTTTTAAAAACCACTTTAGCTCCTCTGTGCCTTTTGGAGCAGTTGCTACAGGGTGTTATAGGGAGGAGGATACGCAGTAACATCCCAGCTGGGGTTTGGCTTACTACTTCAATGCATGTTTATATTTTTTGATCTTCTCCTTGTCTGGTATTGACGGCACTGACTTAAAATTGTAGGTAAAGAGATATTTGGAGTTATTCTATGAACCGTTAAAACCAGTTCTCATTAAAGCCATGTTTATTTTCACCTTAGAGCTGTGTTTTTTATGTGATGGATTTTTAACCACTTTAACCACTTCATACTGTCCCCTCTTTTTGTCAGAGGACTTCAACCGCTGCTGTGTAATGCCTTGCTTTGGAAGCCAGCTGTCAGGCAGTGACAATACATTGCTCAGCCTTGTACGCTGTGCGTGGGTGGAGTGCTTTAACTAGTAAGTCAAGATGCTGGATAACACTAGACCTGAGCCAATTGCTTACAGGACAAAGAGATAGAAGCTAGGCCATATCTTTGTTTCCCACCTTACTCTCCTCTCTCAGCAGTCAGGGTTTCAGGCAGGTACCCCACTGAACTGAATTTAGAAAGCAGGCATCACTTTAATGCCATTAAAAGACAAAGATTTCGTACCTTAGCCTGACACTAAGTTTTTTGTAGGTCCCAGGGCTGTACTCCATCACCTGTAATGGGCCAGGGCTTGAAACAACTCCTCCCTGAGGGACACAAATTGCTCCATTCACTACACTCCCACCTCTAAGCCCACAGCTCCTTTGATCTTGCAACCAGTGCTTGCCTGAGCTTTTAGCAAGTAAGTGTGATGGATTTCAGGGTGGGGAAGCACAGGCCAGCAGCACACAGATAAGCAAAGAAAGGTCACAGAATACAGAGGAAAACTGGCTTGGCTTAGTTAACAGCAGGGCTCTTAAAAGGATAGCTCTTATCTGGAGTGGCAGATACCTGCACTGTTCAACTACAATTCATTGTAACACCTCTAAGCAGCAGCATTCGCTGTTTGTGTAGCTTATCTCTAAGACTTTCCCCAGCAATACCACCAGGTAGACAAAGCTCAAGCACAGCAACAAGACGCACTACTTCAAGCCCAGGGTCACTTCTTCTCCTATGTCCCCTTCTCTTCCAGCAATGGTGCTGCTGTCTGTGCAGGACACTTCCCAGGCATGCAAAGATAGTGCTGTCCACATGGGCAGCTGGAGAGTCCTTGCCGGAAGCATACCTTCACCCACCCTTTTCAAGAGCCACAGCAACCGTTCCAGACTAGAGACTCCAGATTCACATTTGCATTGCTGCTCCTGCCTCAATTCCCTAAAGCCTCAGACTTCCCCGAGGATTTCAGCCAGGAAGCTACTCCGAAAACTTTCCAGTATCCTCCAGTATACATGGGGATCCAAGCTCCAACTTCACCTTTTCTGATAAACATTTGAAAGACCCTGGTCCTTGTTCATATCCTTTTTTAGGCTATTCTGATGTCCCTGTGTTCCTTGACCCCACTCTGCATTCCCTCTAGCTTTACAGCTGTCTTCTCAAGCCAAGCCATCTAGCATTGTAGGCGGTGTCACAGGCGCATCTGAACTGGCCCGTTACACCTGAAAAAAGGTTGCAGACAAGCTAGCCAACAGCAGAATTAAGTTTACCTGTACAGTTCTATTCTGGCTTCTTATATGCATTACACTCATGCAAATATACAGTTTTCCTCTAGAGACAAAGCATAAAAGCTTCCAGCCAGTTACACTTTAGGAGAAATAATATACAGAACCTTCATTTAAGTGGATTAAAATCCTTTATAAGCATCTTGCTGAGAAGGAGATACCCAAATAGTGCACAGTTCAGGCATCCACTATGAGGAAAAGAAATATTTAAGGTCAGAGGAAGAATTGGCAAAAAAAAAAAAGAAAACGAGTCCCAGCTGAGCAGAGCAGACACCACACAGCAGCAAGTGTAAGTGATTCTATTAAAATGCTGGGAGGAAAACAAGAGGTAGGAGGGATGAGTCAGCAGCAAGCTGAAGTGAGAGTATGATACAGCACAGAAAGAAGATTGAGACAGTAACACCAGCACACACGTTGGGCAGAAAGAAGGTAGGTGGTGCTGGTGGAGGTGTGCTCCTGTCAGCTCAAGGAAGCAGTCAGGTAAGGTCAATACATTGCCAGTCTCGAGTACCAAGGAGCCTCTAGGGACTGAAATTCCTTTCCTAGATAGGAAGAGCAGAGCATTAAAGCCAGGATGACGAGAGCAACGTGCCCTGGAAGAGGCCAAGAGAGCAGAACACAGTAACAACAGGTCCCAGCTATTCCTGCGAGCAGGGAGTGTCCCAGCGGGATGCAATGCCGTTACGAATGTTTTCGGGCCCACCAATGACTCCTTGAAACCACTGGTCAGGAACACACATTGGAGAAGCAGCTTTTGATTTACAGCTACTCCACAATACCTCAAAAGCTGGGTCTTGTGCACCACAGACACACGCACACACGGTGCGGTGACCAGCAGAAGACACTCGGTGCCAGTACTCCTGCAGGCATACAAGGTCCATTACAAAATGAGAACCACAGGAAGATGCCTTTTAAAAAGGAAGTTAAAAACAGCTAGCTAGAAAGGATAAAATCCAGGTAGATAGTATGAAATTTGCTTAAAGCCATCCTCCTACAGAGTCAGAAAGGATCAGGAGAGCCTGTTCGTTGGCAATTTGTTCATTTAATCCTATATGTCCCTTCCTGCCAGCTCTCAGGACTGCCGCCCCACCAGCATCACAAGCTTCAAACACTAATTACAGCAGCCTGACCTAAGTCCATCCCTCCACCCACATGAAACAGAAAAAGTATTTGCTGTCTTTCTGCAAAGGGAACTAACCCATGCTTTGGGGGTGGAAGCATCAGTTCTTTATTAGTGTCAGCTATAGGAACAAATAAAACTACAGAACCCAATAAATTCACTAAAAATGATGATTCATCAGCACTTGTCATTTCCCGGACAACTGAACCAGGCTGGGTTCCACACTACATTTCACAAAATGCTTTCAGTAGCCAGAAGAGAATTAACATGGGGATTTTTTACAGGTGCAGGAGGAAGCAATTCTGCAAGGCGTACAATACACACAAAAAAATAGGATGGAGCATTGAAGACAAGCCAGGGTCACAGTTCGGGCATGATTCCAAAAGCACGGTGGGATTGCTGCTGCTGTTCTTCCAAGGCAGTGTTCTCAGGGCTCACTCTCAGTCCTGAAGTCTACAAAAAAACCCCAAAGAACCCACATATGCAATTTTCAACTGCTAAAGGAACAATCTCATCCAGATAAGAATTCACCTGAACTTGCATTAACCCACAGCTTCCCTGCGATCACAAGTCAAGAAAATACTATCTTCGAAGGGGTATGTGAAAGTCTGAATTGCTTGTTAATGGGTCTGTCCCACCCTCCACAGCAGAGCCAGCTCTCCTGATCAAGCCCACACAGGACCACCAACATTTTATAGGGTACCTACTGACAAGGTTCTGCAAAAAACACTGGGAAATCCCAGGAAAGATTGTGCCAGTCCCCACTAGACCTACAGAAAAGCAAGGTCCTTTCCTATCTTCCTTCCTGGTTGCACAGTGATTGCCCTTGTGAACACAGAAAAACCACAGAGAACCATGTCTCTGCAGAACAATTAAGTCTGGAAAAATGGAGGATGTGACTTAAGTAGTAGAATATTACAGTCAAAGATACTTACATTGCTCATCAAGCTATACTTGATCTGGACAAGAAATCCAATCCCCAATTTCAGAGTCAGAAACCAGAGACCCTGAGCACACCACGCACACACCGACACTTGCGACAGCTCCCTGCACCTACCCGCAGTCACTGCAGGAACGCCGCAGCACTGCTTTTGTGCGACGTCTCAGTAGCCTGGTGCGCTTGGAGAACAGCAACCGCTTCCTCAATCTTACAACAGAGAGCACAAGGAGGGGAGAAGTTGAGTTGCTCCAACATAGGAGCACACTGCACAAGAAATGCAATATTCCAGGTCCCGATCTGGCCTCTGCACAGACCCACTTCCAAGAGGTAAAGGACTTAAATAATAATAATTATAAAATCCAAGTCTGCTGCTTCTGCAGGAGATTGATCAGCTCACAGACCTCTTCTGTCTCTTCCCTTGGAAAATGCTGGGGCATCTCTTCCTTTCTATAGGAGTCAGAACTGTCCGGAGAGAAATCAAACTTCTCCGTAGGTGGAGCTGCCTGACACCACCCCGCAGAGCCCACGCTCCTTCGGAAAAACGTCAGTGAAAGGGTAAAAGTGAATCCTGCCTCCAAGGAGCAACAAGGACATGCAGTCAATTCACTGCCACTGTTTTGATAGGAACCAACGCTAAATATTCACCAGGATTAAGGAGGAAACTGAAGAAATGCTTCAGAGAGGCAGTATTTATCTGGTTTCTATTCTCAGGAAAGAGCATTTCCCCCTCTCCTTCCGGGGAAGGACACCCACCCTGCTTTTCCCCTCTCACTTCCCAGCCACCTCCAAACCTCAGAACTTGGCCCTTTTGCTGAAGGCAGGCAGGCATTCAGGCACTGGCTGCAGAGCCATCAACCCGAGGCCCTTTCTGCTCATTTTTCACTTAAAAAAAAGCAGCTACTTGCTCTTCCCATGGCTATCAACGTCCTTCTTCTGGACCATGGTCACCTTTCCTTGCAGCAGCAGGTAGTTAGCCCTTTGCGATGTGATTTGTGTGGGCACCGAGTGCCTCCTACCTTGGAGCGCAGGGAGTCGGGGGACTCCAGGAGCAGCAGCAGCTCAGAGTTGTCTATCTCCAGCAGCATCCCAGTGATCTTTCCGGCCAGCGAGGGATGCATCGTGTGGATCAGAGGGTAGAGGCGCTCACCTGCTCCAAAAACCAGGGGAGACATCAGCACTATGCAAGACCTTCAGCATTTTCAAACCCAGTGCCCTCTGCCCTCCCAGCTCTGTCGTTTCAAATGAAAAGGTATACAAGGGTGGTGATGGTGGTAGAAAAATCACTGCTTACAAGCAGACCTACTCCAGCATGTCACAGCAACAGTGTCTGCAGGCAGGGAAGCTGCTGGGTGAAGTCAGACAGCAGCAGGCACCCTCCATGAGAGCAGGGCAGTGGCATGGTGAGCATTGCCCATGCCTGCCCACCAGCGTGCCCGTGAAGGGGCCTACTTCTGCAGGAGCAGTTTCCTCCCATGGGGGGAAGAGCTGGTCCATGACCTGCTGTGCTTTTGCCAAACCAAGCCCCCAAGGCAGGCAGAGTAGGGCAGCCTCCCTGCAGCAGGGCAAGCGATCCCCTCCCATGCCACGGGCACCAGCCATCCCACCAGCGGGACGCCAGACAGCACCCAAAGCCCACGGACTGTGCAGCAGAGCTGACCCTAACCCTTACGGCCACCAAGCTGTTCATCAGTGCCTGTAAGCAGCGATGCAGGATGGCTCAGAATTCAGGGGAATCACAAATGCCCTGGTGCAGCCTGGCATCACGGGCAGGATGGAGCTCTGCCTCTCCTGCCGAGCTTCGCCAGATGCCATCTGACTGCCAGGCAGCTAATACAGACAGGGAGTGATTTTGCTGCTTCCATACCCTTCCAACACAGCCCAGATTTTTTTTATTTTCTTTTTTAAAGCAGCATAATATCAGAGCAATCCCACAAAGGCTTACAGCTTCTCCTAGCAGCTAATTATTCCCTGGTACATGCAAGTCCACATGCCCTCACATGCACGCACAGCCCCACAGCTGGACCTACTCCAGCAGAGCAGCCGTGACACCCACCTATCATTTGCTTCTGCTCCTGAGGAGGGGCTGCTGCAAGCATGGATGCTGTCAGTGGCTCCTGCCCCTGGACATGCACAGCAGGTTCTCCCACCTGGAGAAAAAACAGAGAAGAGCAGCAATCAAAGGCTGGAAGCAATGTGTGAGTTACCTGGCTTGCAGGAATGGTGCTAAGCCCTGAACACAGTGGGGCATTTCACCCTTCAGGGTTGCTGATGCAGACTCTGGCATTGCCTGTTTGTATCCAAACGCCAGCTTCCAGGCAAGCCGGAGCCAGACATCACAGCTGCGTGGCTACTGGATCTGTAGCCCCAGTTACCCCAGCAGGCCCCGGGAAAGGTCCCCGTACCAGTCATAAACAGAGCCATGGGGCTGCCTGGGGTCAGCAGTCGCATTAACCCAGAGCAGGACTGGGACTGATGCATGTTGCGGTGGCCATGCTGAAGCCGGGAGCCCGCAGAGCAGTTACCTGTGGGGCCACCATGGGCGGCACGTGCCCCATCGACTGGATGTTCCTGAGGGCCGAGGAGTACTTGTACTGTGGGGCACCCCGTGGCAGGGTGGGCGAGGAAGGCACCCGAGCGCTGACCGTCTGCGTCCCGATGTTGGCTGCAATGGGGACAGGAACATTTGTAAGGAAGAGCCCGTTAAACACACGCCTGTGCTGAGGAGGCTGGAGCCACAAGGGCAGTGTGCTCAGCCAGAGGGCCTGAAAAATCCCCCTCCAGGCTCAAAGCAGCCCCCAGGTCAAAGGCAGCTTCCCCGGGACAGGCAGGGCACTGCCATCCTGCCCGCTGGGCTGGGGTGCTCTGATTTTGTGCAGAGGGCAGGAGAGCTGCAAAGGCACCTACGCCTCGTCGTCTCTCCTCCAGAAATGCCCGTCTGCATCAGCAGCCAGAGGACGGGGACAGCACCGAGCAGGATGGGCTGCAAGGACAAGTGCCCCTGTCCCCCAGCTCACCCTGGCTCCCCTCCTGCAGGGAGGTGAGGGCAGAGAAATGAGGGGACAAGGGCTAAAGGAGAGGTGACAAGCCAAAGACTGCCCTCCTGGTCCCCCTGCTCGCTTCAGCAATAAGACACTCAACACCAAAGATGACCTTGGGCTAACTCCACATGAAACTGGGAGAGTTGTAAGTAGATGCTGCCGCACCAGTTCGTCCTATGTTTTGGGGGACATCAGACCTTCACCCACTCACCAAGTGGGCAGCTTCCACCCACCGCTACTTAAGCCTCTCCTCAAAGCCCGTCCATAGAGGAGCCTCAGAGGGGGCTACCCTGCAAGCCCCACTGAGCATCCTCCTCTTCCTCACTCACATGAAAGGCAGAGGGGTAGTGGGACAGACACGGGGTTGAAGCACTCTCGGGGTGAGGAGTGCTCTGGCCACCGTGTGCAGGACAGCAGCTCGGTCACCACCCCGCCAGCCCTGCAGGAGCACAGCCACCTGGTGCTGGTGGAGGGGACACGCTGGGACACAGGGACAGCCCCAGCACAGCAAGGCACTGGGGATGCCAGCAAGGTCTGGTTCTCAGGCCATAGCTCCAGACACCTCTAACACGAGCCTGTTTTACTGGAGGCTTGGCCTTGGCAGCGACTCAGCTAGAGCCGGTGAGAGCCCCTGCTTCTGCCCACAAGGTCCTTTCCCAACCTCCACCTCGGTCTGAGCACTAAGCCTAGGGTGTCATGGCTGCATCATTGTCATCTTTAATGAACGTATTCAAGGAGCAGTGGCCGACAAGACCAATCCACATATCAGAGACCTGTCCCGTTACCTGAAAGACCACAACCTTCCCCAGAAGTTACACGCTTATTTACTACAGACATTGCTCCAGTCCCATCACATCCGAAGGCACCATCCAGACTTCTCCACGAGCAATCCCACAAACCGATCCATCTTGAGAGGCAGACCAAAGCTCCCAGCAAGCACCCTCTCCCATGCACGGCCGCTATGGCAATGTCCGAGGTGGGTCCTTCCCCCACTCACCCACTCTCTGGGCCTGGGGGGGCACGCGCGGCACCTGGGTGGAGGCCTGTCTCATGGTGCTGATGTTGGACAGCAGGCGCCGGGGCGGCGCGGCAGCCCTCAGGATGGGGGTAGCTGCAGGATATGCTGCTGTAGAGATGGAGCACAATTAATAAAGCTTCTTGGTACCAAAGGCATGGAAGAAGGCGGGAGGGGAGTGACCACGGCTGGAGAAACCTCAGGAGCATCTCACCTCTGAGGGGAACCCTAACGTCTCATCCCCCGGTGCCCATCACCATGGCCCCTGCACCAAACCCCCGCACACTTCTCCAGGCAACGGCCCCCCATGGTTACAGGCTTTGTGCTGCTTTTAGAGACCCTCAGTCCCTAACCCAGCCCCACTCACACCGAGAGCCCCCGGGGAGAGGCAGGC
>NW_009195681.1:7525-7819 GCF_000690835.1 Fulmarus glacialis | reverse complement strand
AGAAACCGCGGGAGCACCTCACCTCTGAGGTGAACCCTAACGTCTCATCCCGCGGTGCCCATCACCATGGCCCTGCACCAAACCCCCGCACACTTCTCCAGGCAACGGCCCCCCATGGTTACAGGCTTTGTGCTGCTTTTAGAGACCCTCAGTCCCTAACCCAGCCCCACTCACACCGAGAGCCCCCGGGGAGAGGCAGGCTGACTCACGGGGAGGCCGGGAGGGCTGCGCACTCCAGCGAGTGGCAGGACGGACTGGGACAACTGGGCTGGGGCTGTAGAAGGTAGCTCTGGT
>NW_009195681.1:6782-7404 GCF_000690835.1 Fulmarus glacialis | reverse complement strand
GCCAGAGTGCTTTAAAGATCGACCTCCAGTCCTGCTGCCTGTGTGCCCTCCAGCAGTTCCGCTTATCTCCTCCCCACAAGCTTTTGCACCTCTGTAACCCTTCTTCCTCCCCTCCTTTCCTCAGGGGACTCTTTCTCCATGCTCACACCCTCCCACCAAACTCCTCCTTGGGGACCTCCTCTGAGGGGCGGTCAGTGGCTACTAAATCCCCAGGCCATTGCCTGGAGCATCTCCACCCCATCAGCGTTTCGGCAAGCCCTGCTGCTTCGGCAGAAGCCCAGCGCCGATCCCACTGATCCCACGCCAGCGTGTGCTTGGGTCCGCACAAACCGAGATGTGCTCCTCAGCCCGACTGCCACCCTCCTCCTCCAGCCCAGGGCAAATTTGGGTCCCTGAGCGAGGCCGTCCCTGAGCAGGGACTCACCTGGGGAATGGGGGGTAGGAAGTACCCCGGGGGGGGCTGGAAGGAGCCCAGGAGAGGGCCGGGCAGAGCCCTCATGGTGGCTAATCTCTGCATGTACTGGTTGGTGAGGATTGCTTTCCGCTCCTCTTTCCTTTGAGCGAGCGCGACGTAGAGAGGCTTGGGGCCGACGATAATCCCGTTCCTTTCTGTCACCGCCTC
>NW_009195681.1:1893-6751 GCF_000690835.1 Fulmarus glacialis | reverse complement strand
CCTTGGTAGCCTCTTCTGGGGAGGAAAAACATACAAACCCAAACCCTTTGCTGTGGCCACCCTCTGTCATCACCTAAAATTGGATTAGAACAAGACAGCTAAGTCCACAGATCGCTGCAGCACCCGCGAAGCACGGTGTGGCAGGGAGGTGTGTGGGACCCGCAGGCACCCCATTGCAGCCCCCTCACCCAGGGTGGGATGGATGGGGCTGTGCCCGTGGGGTTCCATGCAGAGGTTTCTCTGGGGAAGGAGAGGATTTGCTCAGGCAAAGCCAGTAGGTTTAGTAAATGAAGATGGCAGAGTCTGGGCAAGCCCAAGATCTGCAGCCCGTGATCTTCCAGGGGGTCTGTGCCCTGGCCCCAAGGGGCAGCAATGCTCCGGTGCTTAATGCTGCAGGAGCCAGCAAGGGCTGGGGACCAGTGGGACACCGTGCCCTGCCCGAGGGCCAGGCAGCATCTGTCCCCAGCAGCTGGCAGGTTAGAGGTATCTGACCTTAAAGCCAGACCATCGCTCTGCACCAGTACGCACAGCCTTTGAGAGAAGCTTGCCACCAGTCTTGGTGGCAAATGCCAGCCTGTCAGCCAGGCAAGCCCCGCTCTCCCCAGAGCAAGGTGGCTTTTGGGTCATTTCCATTTGTATCAGTGTCACACTGGTCCCGAACCACAGAGCAGCTGTGCAATATTCAGAATGATGTGGCTTTAAGGTCCCATACCCTACAGCTCCCCGGGGCTGGGGTAACTCAGGAAAGCTACAAAATATTGGCTGAATCAGTAAGCTCCTCAGGACAGCGTGGGGGACATGTCCTTCACACTGGGCTTGAGATACAAGCCACCAGCAGGGAACCATAGCTCGACAGGATGATAATCCCAATCCATTTCCAAGGGCTGAGCACACTGTCCAGCTGACCCCAGCAACCCCAGTGACAGCCCCAGTCCCTCACCTTGGCGCTGGTGATGGTGCCGTAGGGAGAGAACTCCTTCCTCAGCCTCTCGTCGTCTATCCCATCATCCAGGTTCTTCACATACAGGTTGACCCCCTGCAAACAGGCAGAAAAGCAGCTTGGCCTCCAGGCTCCCAAAGTTTACAGCAGCTTTTCAAGCTGGATGCGTGATTCACCAGCAGCTCAGCCAGAGGGTGGGACACTCCACAAACACGTCCTCTCCAGAGCTGCCATGGGACCGGTGACGTGGAAAGGAGCCAGGACCGCATGCATGCTCCACTCATAGGCGAGACACACCGAGTGAAGAGGGTGCCCAGACCATCGCTATGAAGGTGCTCCAAGACCTCTGGAAGTCGCCTCATTTCCAGACTAATATTTTAATTTCTGGAAAAGAGCACACCCGTTTGTTCACCTGCCAACATCGTCTCTTTAGAGATCTCTTTAGATCTCTCTCCTCTTTCCTGGTACTGCTTCCCAGGACATTACCAGGCAGTGACTGGACCC
The DNA here is from genome assembly GCF_000690835.1 of Fulmarus glacialis. Classification (NCBI taxonomy): domain Eukaryota; kingdom Metazoa; phylum Chordata; class Aves; order Procellariiformes; family Procellariidae; genus Fulmarus; species Fulmarus glacialis. The sequence continues at coordinate 5,307 of NW_009195681.1, read as the reverse complement.
CTGTGTGGGTCTTTTTTAGTTGCAGAAGGGACCCAGCACACTGATCTGCACTGGAGAGCCCTGCACTGTCCCCAAGCCGAGGATGTCCCTGGATGCCCAGGGCACGTCCCCAGTGTGGATCTGCAGGACAGAGCATGCCGCTCTCCCCTTACCTGGTACCTGCTCACTCGCTCCTGCTTGATCTGCTCAAATTTCCGCTTCAGCTCGCTCTGGCGCTCCAGGGCGCCCCAGCCGCTTCTGGGCTCGGCCCACGTACACCATCCGCCCGTTGATCTCCTTCCCGTTCATGTCGGCCACCGCCTGCCAGCGGAGGGAAGGGTCTGAGGTCTGCGGGAAGCCAATGGCTCTACTCTTCACCCACCACCCCAGTCCATCCCTACAGCGAGCAGAGACCCCCCGGGCGAGGGCCGGGAAGCAGCTCTGCTCCCCTTTGCCAGGTCCTGCCCTTCCAGTGCCAGCACCCAAGCAAGCACGAAGCCGGTGAGGTTCCCCCCCGAGGAAAGATGGGAACATCAGCAGGCGACAAGCTCGGGGCTGAGACAGCGGATGGGCAGCGAGGAGCCTCTTGCCTTTTGGGCTTCTTCATGCTTCTCGAAGTTGACAAATCCAAAGCCCTTCGAGCGGCCAGTGTTGTCCATCATGACTTTGACACTTAGCGTCTTTCCTGCAAGAGGAAAGGAAAGTATCCGTCTGAAGAAGGGTGCCCACCGAGGGGGTGCCGCTGGCATGCAGCGCTGTGCTCCGGAGCCACCACGAGATGCCAGTCCAGCCAGCGGACTGACGGCTATGGCAGCACGCAAGAGCCAAACAGGAGGACAAACAGCGGGATCCCTGCTGCGAGGCAGGAATGGGAGGCTGCGCATGTCAGTGAGGGCGATCCCTCCCACCCTGGATGCTGCTCTCGTCGCCGATGGCTTCTCCGTTTCTCCAGCCAGTGCACCCAGTTCCTTTGGCCAGAAGTTCTCGTCTCCTTTATACATGAACACACGTATTGGGTTGGTATTCACAAATTACCTGAGTTAATACTGGCCAAGCATGGACAGTATGGTCCATGGGTTGGCACAACACTAAACCCCATCACAAGAAGCATCCTTCAGTAATGGACTAAACTGAAAAGCCTTTTTTGCTTTAAATTCAGACTCAGCACCTCTTATTCCCAGGGCTCCTATAACCAGACAGCAGGCTGGTTTCAAGACAATTTAAAAAACTAACAAAACAAAAAATGCCACTTTTGTTACCAAAGAAAGTAAAAAATGTCTTTTTTTCAGGAGAGCGCCTAATACAAGTTATCCTCCATCATAGCAGGAAAGCGCATATAATGTCCTGACGATTTAAGACCACTGTGATCCTTTGGTGAGGTGGTGTTTAAGTCAGATTCCATCGAGAGAAGGGTCTTGGTATTTCAATCAAGCACTCTCCCCAGCTTTCTTTGCAGTTGCCCCAACTCCAGTTATCAGACATGAGGATATTTTGCTTCAACAAAGCAAACTTCAACTCACCAAACTTGGAGAATATTTCCCGCAGTCTATCATCATCCATGTCATCCCCAAAGTTTTTGATGTAGACGTTGGTGAACTCCATCGCCCGAGCGCCAAACTCTGCCTCACGCTCTTTGCGGGATTTGAAATGGCCAACAAACCTGCAGGAAGCAAGGAAAGGGACGTGAAACCCTCCATGTCCCCTGCAGAGGAGAGAGACACATCTGTCTCGGTACAGGCCAAGAGAGACCCCGTCACCTCAGGCCGTGCTTTGCCCACCCATAAACCCATCATGTGTTTCACATCCAGCAGCTTCAGCGTGTCCCACCCGGGTGTTCCCTTACCTGGACCCCACTTGGCACTACTGAAACAGGGAGAGTGGTAACACAGGGCACAGCCCCACGCTGGGGGTGTCATCCCAGAAGACCCCAAAAGACCCCAAGGGTTGCCACCAAGTGCCAGCTCTCTCCGTCCAAGCTACCCCCAAGCCCTTTGGGCAGCCGCTTGCCTCTGCAGAGACAGGGATGTAGAGAACAAAGTGATGCAATGTAAGCAGAGAGCTGAAGAACAACAAAACCTCTTCCTGCCCAGATTATCTGATGCTGACAGCCGAGATCGAGGACCAGCCCTGCTTTGTGGGCCTCAGCAATAAAACACAGCCCGGGGTTGGACTCCTTCCCCACCGTCAGGAACAGCTCCAAACCACTATCACACTTCCACCAGCACCGACCACGAGTGACTCACTGCCCCGGAGAGCAGCGGGGCCGCCGTGCCCGGCAGGGACGGGAAGAGGGGAGAAAACAGAGAGCAGCAGGAGGTGGCAGCCCAAGCAGGGCAGGCGTTTGCTCCCGAGCGTGCACCAAGGCAAGGGAGGAGCAGAGCCAAGCGCAGGGCTGAGACGCTCTCCGGCACTTACACCTTCCGGTCGTTGAGCAACATCCCATTCATGGTCTCGATGGCCCGAGTCGCTGCCTCGTGAGTCTCAAAGTGAACAAAGCCATAGCCACGGGATCCATTTTCATCACAAACCACCTACAAACACAGAGCAAGGAGGAGGAAAGAGACAGACGCTGGTTTTCTCCACGCTTGCACACGAGTAAGTCGCAGGAAAACCCTTCCTCATTTTCCAGGGGCATTTACCCTCCCTGACATCCCGCTCCCGCTGCGTCTGAGCTGCGTTGGGATGTTGGCAGCAGGTCATGGAGCTGGGCGAGCCCAGGGCCAGATGCCCGCTGCTTTATACGATACTCAGGAGCTTGCGGCTCACTGAGACCCGAGTGCCATCGACACACTGAGCTCAGACAGGATAGCACACAACGTCTCTGTGCAGGGACTGGGAAGAAGGGGGACACTGGGGAAAAGCCCCCATTCCCAGGGGAAACACAGCAGGGCCTTATGGCTTCAAAGCAGGTGGGAATTTAGAGGAAACTTCATAGGAAGTGAAACAAGAAAGTGAATTTCAGCTGGCTGGAGCACGCTGCCAAGAACGCAGGGCAGCTCTGCAGCAAGCCCTTTCCTGCAGGGCTCACGTGTACGTGTACCTTGCACGACAGGATGTTTCCGAAGGCGGAGAACGTGTCGTACAAGGCTTTGTTGTCAATGGAGTCATCCAGGTTCTTGATGAAGATGTTTCCAAGCCCCGACTTCCGGAGCCCGGGGTCCCGCTGGGACCACATGATGCGGATGGGACGGCCTTTGATCACTTCAAAGTTCATGGTGTCCAGGGCTCGCTCAGCTGGCAAAGAAGCAAAGACAGGGGGAGAGAGGAGGGTCACATAAGCAGATCCCCTTCACATCCTACAGCAGCTGAGACAGGCACAGGGATCAGGGATACTCTTGGTCAGGGGCTCGTTAACCTAAATGAGACAGGCAGCTCTGCCTCCCAGCGCAGCAGGGCCAGGCAGGGGCTGCTCTCCTCCCCTCCCCTCCAGCCAAA
>NW_009195681.1:0-1869 GCF_000690835.1 Fulmarus glacialis | reverse complement strand
CCCCTCCAAATCATGTCCAACTCCCACAGTATCATTCATTTCACTGCAAGCTCCAGTTTGGCAGGTGCCCAACTCATTTACCCAGTAATGATTTTGGTCTCCAGGACAACTACCCAACACCTTCCCATCACCGCTGCCTCGCTCCAGCATGAAACACTTTTCGGTTACAGCACTGTATCGCTGCGATGCCTGCCAGGAGAGGGGCCTCGCTTCACGCCATGAGCCAGTGGGCAGCTGGCTGCCCCAGAGAAGGGCAGAAGGGGTTTTGGTGCCCTTCTCCATCAGCTCATGGAGGGAGATGACTCTTGCAAGTCACCTTCCTCCCGCCACAAGCCCAAAGCCCAGATGCCGCATCCTCTCCCAATCCTTAAGAAGAGATGGGAGTGGGATGTGTCACCATCTGAGAGCAGATTGGGATTAGTTACAACCAAAACTCAACATCAGCAGAATATTGCCCAAGCCCCAACAGCTGATGCATCCATTCTGCTCCTCCCTTTTCTACTGCCTGCCCTTCCATCTCTTGCACACCCCAAGCCCCTGCTGCGAGGCAGCTCCTCGGGGCTGCGTTACAGGGACCATACCATCCGCAGGCTGCTGGAAGTTTATGTAGGCATAGCCCAGCGATCGGCGCGTGGCAACGTCCCGACAGACTCGGATGGACATGATGGGCCCAGCAGGCGAAAACTTCTCATAGAGCATGGCTTCGGTCACGTCTGGGTGGAGGTCTCCCACGTAGAGAGAGGCTAACGGATAGCCAGGGCCGCTAGCGTTCATGGTCAACCACAAAGCTCAGCTGCGGAGGAAGACAGATGCGAGGCTGCAGGGCACAGGTTTTGGATTGCATGCAGCAACCACGGACCTACGCTGGGGCTGGGCCCACTGCAGCAGCACGAGCCGTGCCCTTCCCACCAGCGGTCGTTGGGCCAGGAATGCCCCAAGAATGCTGCAGTTCCCACATTTTTCAGGGACATTTCAATGTTGGTGCAAGAGCCAAGCTAGGGCGATCCGCACGTCACAGCCCTCACATACCCAGCGAGCGGCCAGAGGGACACACCACACCACACACACCGATTTGCTCCTTTCGACACCCAAGAGAAATAAAATGGAATCTAATTCCTCAGAAGGTAAAGAGCTCTCGTCCACCAGAGACTTCTATTTTAATTTCTCCTTAACGGCTCCCTCCAGCCGGCTGCTCAGCCAGAACAAACCTGAGGAGTACAGGTTTGCTTTGATGCACGGTGCTGCCCTGCCAGGGGAGCAGCTTCCCACGAGCAGCCCTGCAGCCCACATGGCTGCAGCCAGTGCTCCCAGCAACCGTCTCCATCTCTAACAAGGCAAACACAGGTTTTTAGCCAGCCCTTCCCAATTTCTCAGCTTGCTGCCCCCAAAGCAGGAAAACTGATGCTCAGCCTCTCACTGGTTTTAGCTGGATATAAAGTTGTGTGTGAAGATGACAGTCGCTGCTTGAGACCCCTGAGGTACTGCCTGGGAAAACAGAAATGCAACTCCTGCCCTAAGAGCTTGTAAGCCCATCTCTGGGGCTCTTACCATAAAGCTCAAAAGACCTGAGACGCTTGTTAAGATACCCTGTGCACACACATAGGAGAGGTGCATTAAGCAATCCCTCAGTCAAAGGCAAGTCACCACCGAGGGCAGAAGATGGAAGAGCCGTGCACCAGCTCCGTGAGACAGCCCTACTCCTCATGCAGCCGAGGTGCCCTCTCAGCAACGCCGACAGCAAAACAAACGCAGGCTGACGGAGCAAACGCAGCATTCCTCTGCAGCTGCCGGGGCCAAGAGCGAGGGCAGGGAGTTGAGAAAGGAGAGGACCGAGCAGAGGCCGGGCGCAGGGCGAGGCGGGGAGCCAGC
>NW_009195680.1:0-7985 GCF_000690835.1 Fulmarus glacialis | reverse complement strand
TGTGTATCTCCAGCCTTCTCAGTCAGTAGGGCATAAGAAGATGAAAAGTCCTTGACTAGGTAAGCACTACTTAGCAACAACTAAAACATCAGTGTGTTATCAACATTATTCTCATACTAAATCCAAACCACAGCACTATACCAGCTACTAGGAGGAAAGTTAACTCTATCCCAGCCAAAACAAGGACAGGTTAAAATACAAAAATACCTATTCCTATGTACTTTTAAAGGTTTTACAGCTGTTTGCGCTGGAACACGCAACTTTGTAGACTTGTTTCTGAAATCCACAACGTCAATTGTACTTCTCCTGAGAAAAATGGCCTTTTTATTCATTACTTGTATCTGCATGACAATAAGTGCTGGTGTGATTACACTAGAGAATGAAAGTATTCTTCTTTATGCATAGGTATCCAGGATGCTAATCAGCCTAGCGAAGTTTCTCAGCTAGGACCTGAGGAAAATACCTTGTCTCCTAAGATGAGAGATTGGTTCTGTCTTTGTGGCATGCCTGTCCTTAGCCTATACAGTGATGCCAGTGGATGCTGCTTTACTGTTGTGTGGATATGCATCTCCAGCAAAGTAGGATTGCTCTGCATCTTCAATAACATGTTTTCAGTAGCTTTGTAGTCTGCATTTTGAGAATTGTGATATTTGCTGAGCATTGCGTTATACTTTGGCACTTAGATGAGTAGAACAGACAAATGATTTCCTGTCTGATACAGAATCACCTGTTCAAAAATCTAGGAATTTAGAGGAATAAATAGCTAGTTTACATAATCTTTCTAAAGCCTGAAGTGCTTATCTCTTTGAAATGAACATTTTTGTTTTACCAAAAAACAAGTCAGAAACTTTATGCCATGGTGAATTAGATACAGCTATCAAGAGAAGTCTGGGCAGACATGATTTTAATAATTTTCATTCATTCCAGTCAGTGAGGCCAATTATGGTACATTCATGTGATTTTCAATGGTTACCTCCGACTAGAGGCCCTTCAGCAGCCATAGTGATCCCATACCAACTGCCCTTTTAATTTTCCTACTGACATCCAGCTTCTTTCCCTCAAATGGTTAGCATCAGCTCAACAGTTTTCGTGATGGCCTGTGCGCATCAAAACACAAGTGAGACAGGCAAGAGAACAGGGCCCAGAAAAGTATCAGTAACCTCAAAAATATTGAAATAAATTCAATTTTCTGGTCTTACAAAACCACATTCTTGACTGTGCCTGCTGATATGTGCTGTAATGTAAAAATACAGCAGTCTCTGTTGTGGTTACAGCAGAACACTGCATACAGCAATTTATAAACATTTTCAAAATAAAACATGCTTTTTGTTTGAATTATGTCTATCTGTAAACAGAAACATTTGATGCTACATATTTCAAAACAATCACTGTGTTTTGTGTTTGTGCTTGTATCAGTGTCATTGGTATCAATGGTAATGAACACCTAAATTTAAAGGAGAGTTACCTGAATACCTAGCATGAAATGCTGTACAGCTATTTTAAAATTAATACCGGTGTAGGACTTAACAGTTCTTTTTCTTCACTAGGCACTTGCTCTCAAGAAACCAGACTGCAAATCTGCAAACCTTTAAAGAGAGGGAGGGCAACCACCCCTACACTTCTACCACTCTAGTTCCTTCCTTGCCTTTAAAGACTCTGCCAGCTTTACAAGACTAATCTCACATAGCTAACCATTGCAAACAAAGAGATGCATTTTTCATAGCTACAGGTTGCTATCATAAAAAAACTCTGAATTGTGAAGACAGAGCATTTTTCATTAGTTTTGCGATTTACATAATCTGCTACTATACCTCTGTCTAGTTTAACTTCTCTGATGCTTTGGTGACATCTTAACTTGCACAGATGAGCAAATGCACAAATATTATATTCTGGGTCATCCCCACGTATGTGCAGTGTTGAATATAGACATGCTTCCTGCAAGGCTCAGAACAAATGAGCATCCACGATCCATTTGCATACTCAACATTTCATTTCTTCCAGCTAAATGCCACTTCCGCAGTCCCAGCAGTTTTGCTGCTGAATATCTAGCAGATACGAATCCCTTAGTGGGAGAAACTGTATACCTTGATAAAGAACATTTGCAAATGAAATACCTTTGTTAAATTATAGCATCAGAATAACATATCTTTGAATACAGAAATTGCCTAGGAATATATGATTTAAAAATATTAGTAATTGTCACAACTCAAAGAGATAGCTCAGTATGATAAAAAGTCTCCTTCAATAAAGAATAAACATAAATCTATCATCTTATATTCTCAGAGTATGATTCATCTCACTTTATTAGCTTTCATAATGCTATTCATTTAGTCTTATGTGGGCTACATCTACAGTCAGTGGACTGAATATAGAGTTTGCTAGAGGGTGACCTGATCCTTCCTCAGGTAGGTGTCTAGGGCAAACAGGATGAATTACTAGATGCTGTCTCTCTCTGCAGATTACTGATGGACGTTGTAATATTAACTTACACTAGGCATCTGTTTTAGTGGTTTAAGTTAGAGGGAAAGAATCCCTCCCTACACATATTATGAATCTCAGTCGTCTCAATTATTTTACCCAAGAAGCTTCATGTAAGTCAAGCTTTAAACTTCCACAAGTAGTTACACTCCCTTGTTGGAGACTGAAACAAAATGTGTGTACTTGATGATGAAACAAAATGTTGCTAACAGTTTTGGCAAGCCTTTCATGAATCGCACAGCTCTTTAAAGAATATGGCTTAAGTGTTTCTGATTGGGAGGATATATAATCTGCTTCAGTGTTTTGTGCCTATATACTATGGTCAGAATTGATATCACTACAAAAATAAATGATTACCGTCTGTTACAATGAACAGTTACAATTACTGTCTGTTACAATTTTCAGTTCCTTATAAATTAATCAAATTCTAACAGTGGCCTGAAATCGTATATTCTAGATGTCATCTTCAGGCCAAAATTCTTTGGTACTCCTCAGGTAAAACTGTTCAGCTGTTTCTGAAAATGGAAGTGGTTAGGGTAAGCAAACAATCACTAATATACATGTCTGTTAGAAAAGAAATATCTGTGGCCCACCCCTTTAGAAGCTCTGCCATTGCTACGGCTCCTCTCCACCAGGGAGAGGAGCTGGGCAGAGTTTGGGTAATCAAAACCTACTTAACTAAGGGGTGAACTGACAGATGCTGGTGCTAGCAAGGTAAGGAAACTGTAATCAGGAAATTGTGAAAATGTGCTAAAACTGAGAGGAGATTGCATAGACCTGACAAAGAGATGGGATTAAAATTGACAGTTTGCCCAGACAATGGGACTGGAGCAAGAAGCTCAGGAGAGGAGAAGATTTGGTCCAAAGTGGGTTGGATAAAAACATAGTAGAGTGCAAAGGAAAGACTGTCTGAATCATTAAGACTGGGGAGATAGAATTACCTACAGAAAGAGAATGGGATTGAAAAGGAGTATTGGATTACAACTGTGATAGCCAGATGATATGACTGTGGCTCACTGAGCAACAAGATGAAGGCTGAGAAGTCAGAGGAAAGCAGCACGATATCTGGACAGAGACAGAAAAGGGGCAAGGATAGCCTGTAATGAACATGCCTTTCCAAAACTCTGAGCTGAATCTTCTTTTTCTCTACCAGAAAATATCTGCAAAACCAACCACAGAAAAAGGCTCTGTGTACACTTACAGACTAGAAATTCACTTTACAACTGGTGGACAACTCAGGGAGATCTGTCTTTCCAGCTGATCAAAGAGAAGGTTAAAAGAACCTGAAGCCAGACAAATTCAGATCCAAAGTACAATGTACGTTTTTAATACTGAAAGTTAATTTCCATTATAATTTATCAAGAGGTATGGCAAATTTTCCATTAGGGAAGAACTTTTAAAAAATAAATATCAATATTTTCCAAGTTTTAAAAAGAAATGGTTGGAGGAATTCCTATGCCCTATGTTATCTAGTGACTGCAATGTTTCCTTCTCTTTTAATCTGTAAATGCTCTGTCCAGACCCCCATTCTAGTCCATAAAGAAAAGAACAACCTCCTGCCGTTATCAATTGGTTACCTAAAGGTTTCAGCTGATCCTGATTGATCCTGGGGCTAACTGTTATAAGGAAGAATTTTCAGAAAAAAGTCTAGAACAATTCGAAGAAATTGCATCCACACAGGGAGTTGAAACATGGCTTCTCGGTTATTAGTCGCAAACTCATTTTACTAACTGTCTAATGAAATTTCCTTACTAGTGCTTCAAAGTAATTTAGTTTCTGTTAGCAATATAGATACATATTATACATTTATGTTCCACAAAACATGGAAAAAGAAATTGCTCAGGCTGAGTAGAAATGAACTGTATTGATGAAAAAAATCTGCACTTTTTCTATATTTCACACTGCTTTCTTTGCAGTAAAAAAACAATGTCAAGTTGTTTCTATACTGTGTTTTATATTGTTCTAGGATGCTTTTTAACAGATGGAGGAATAAAATTGTAGAATAACTAAACAAATTGTTCCCAACGATAGAACCAAAAACAAAATACATCTTTCACCTATTATCTTCAGCTTTAAATACCAGAGAGAAAGTATTTTATCTAACCCCACTGATGTATGTATAAAGTATAAGGTATAAGGGTTGAAGTGTATTCATATATATAGGTAGGTAAGAGTGACACATGCAGATTCCAATAAATCAAAGGGATTCTATACACCTAAGTTTAATTAATAGAATATTCTAAAGGTGCCTAACAGAATAATTGATTAAATCCCCTAACAGCTATTTTGTTAACACGGTATCCATATATAGGGACCACTTAAATACATTAATTAACCAATTTAAATCTATCATAGCAATTTCTGTATGTAGAGTAAATCTAAGGTTTTATTTTACAAAAAAATCTAGCTTTCCTAGTTGTTAATGTAATGTTCCCAAGTGCTCAACAAATGTAAGAATGAAACATCATCTCCAGACAATATGAAGCAAATGCTCTGGATGTTGTGAACATCCCTGTTCAAATTATTGTAATAGGGAAGATGTCTACATTTCTTTTAGACTCTAAATAGTGTGAGTTCACTTTCTGGAGTTACCCCTCTCTCCAGGGACTACAGAGGGAACAGAAGGTATGTTTTACCTAATTTAGGTTTTCCAGTAGGTTTCTAAAGCCTGATGAATTTGGGTCTAAATTCAACACTTTGCAGAAACACTTCTGGATCACCTATGGCAAAAGTTCATTCATTCCAAGAAGAAAATTTCAGCCAGGTAAGAGATTTTCCCCTTCTGTCCAGTTTCCTATGACTTACATGGAGTAAAAAGCTAAGTTCCTCTTTTTCTGACTGGAGCATATATTATAACCTATACAACACCACTTGTTTTTAATAGGCTTTTCCTCTGGGTTCATCGTAATTCCCACCAATGTCAGTAGGAGTGATGTGAACATATGGTTAGAGAAGGCCTGAGAGAGGGCAGCTATTCTCATGCCAAGTGAACAAGATTTTGCACCACATTTCAAGCGTTTTGTGGATTGGGTGCTGCCAGAAATGCAGTATGAACAGCATTGTTTGCAGTATTTTGACATTGCGTGGAGACAACCTGGAAACACAGGCAAGCAATTCAGCATTGCTGAAGGGTGAAACTTTGAAGGCTGAGCAAGTTTTCAGCAGAAGGATGAGCTTTAACTGAACTAATTTTCTCATCATCTGACAGAGTACTTGGACATGTGATTGCTTCATTTGTCCACAGAAATCAGAAAGTCTCTTTCTGTTAAGGTCTATTCATACCAGCAACGGGCAAGTGACTTTTAACAAAATAAGAACTGCGAATCTCCAGACGGAAGGTTGCAGTTTGTGAAAGGTCCTGGAGGCCTCCTTATTTCACCTCCTTCTATTCTTGAAAGACGAATTACATATTTTTTTTCTTCTCCAGCAGTATTTGTTTAGTGGAGTTCTTTTTAGGGGAAGACAAATAGCCAAAGTACTTTGAAACCAGAAGTTGCTTGTTATAGCTCTGCAACCTCTCTGTTGGGCCATCAAGTATCTGTTTTTTTCAGACTGACTGAAAATTCTCCAGGATTTTTAAATTTGCAGGATCCAATATATGCTCTGTAGTGCTGGAGTCTTTTAGTTCTTAAACATAGGAAGATTTCAGGAACACTTTGAATAGCCAGTAAGGGATAGCTGTGACATTTGGTGTCCCTACTATGGGCCCTTTACTGAACTGGGGGAACCCAGACCTATCATTCAGGCAGCAAATCACTGAGATAAAAGGAATAAAATCTTGCTGTGAAGGAGGAGTGATAAGTGTTAAGTGAAGAATATATTTCAGAATTCAGACATCTACCCATAGCTGTCAGTTCATGTCTACCTAAACCAAACTGTCACAGTCTTTGTGGCTTACCCATCACAGATTAACTCCTGAGATTTTAATACCATTCCCATCTGGTATAACGTGGGATTTATCCTTAAAGTCAAAGTCCTTTGAAAAGTTTATTCAGTAATGGCTAATCCAAGTATGAATGTCACACAGATACATAAGAACTGAATTTTCCAGTTGACAGTGCAAGCCTCCACAAATTGAAATAAGTACTGTTTTCTTGAGGGATTGTGAAGGAAGTCTCTATGCCAAATATTTGATCTGTTCTGCTCTCTTGCAAGATATATACTCTGCATAAAATACTTTCTGAAATTGGGCCTGCGTGTCCAGATGAATACATTATTCCACTGTGTGGAGAAAGGCTGATCTAGAGGCAAATTACTGAGCGTAATTTATTCCGTATCCTTGCTGGAATAACTTGCGCTCCTGAGCCTCCTCAGATGTGTAGTCAATAGGGAACTGTCTGGCTACATGAGGATTCTTAATACATCTTTCAGCTAAATCAGAGATTCAAATGCAAAATCCAGCACTCAGGGAGATCATCTGAATCTGTGATGCTCCCTGGAGAACTGGAGGTCTATAAACCAATGAATGGATTACAATGAAATGTAAATTCAGTATTTCCAACTCTGGGAGAAATGACAATACTCCAATATTTTTCAAGCTGTACATATCTCCCTCAGTCAAACAGTAGCACCTCTCAGCATTTATCAAGTCTGTAATGTACTTTGGGAGAAAGTTTAAATGCTGATTGTATTTTAAAATATAGCTTTTATATATTTTTAAAACCGTCTTCATATTGGGAACTGTCTCCTAGTCCTAAATGCTTACAGTAATGTGCTGAGCACTGGTATGCAGGTTTACTTTTTTTATCTGTTACAATGAAGTCATTTTTAAAGATTCATTCTAGACTCGATGAAATATCTTAAGTGAAATCCAACAGGTAGAAAGGGGTTGTTTGGTTCTTAATGGAGTCTATCATGAAAATACAGCAGAGGGCCACAGAGCTGAAGACAACTGCAGATAGTTCAAGCGACTAGTTGGAGAAAAGAGCTGCTGAGGTAAGGAACAGATATTGTCCAGTTGCAGTCTAAGGTTGAGGAAGGTGTGCGTTATTAATTCAATACTTTTAAAAACACCTGTAAATGTTGTGTAATTTGAAATCCGATGTTGTCTTCCTGCTGGCAAAGTAAGGTTGACCAAACTAGGTCAACTTAGAAGGGAAATCTCCTCAGCCCCATGTAAACTGCTGAGATGCAGTAGTTGATCTTTCTCCTCATATATCTCCCCTGCTTTTTTAGTGCCAAAGCGGTGTGATAGTTTCAGCTATCAGATTTGTACTTGTCAGATCAACCCTTTTACTTCAAACTTGTCTCATTCCTTCCAAAGATGTTGTTCAGGCTTTCTTTTTGTCATTTCCAGACTCAGCAGCAGCACAGAGGAGCCCCTCGACTGCCCCTCATCACCATATGAAAGAGGACAGGCAGCATGTGTCTACCTTACTGATTGGCGTATTGCACAGACAGAAGGATTGGGCCTCAGTTTGCTGTGGTGTGCCATGGTTCTTGGATCACAGAGCTATACTGTATCTCTCCTGCTGAGGAAGCTAAATCCAGTTGGCGGCCGGTCACGA
>NW_009195679.1:0-27982 GCF_000690835.1 Fulmarus glacialis | reverse complement strand
GCTGCCTGCAGGGTTAAACCACAACAGGCATGAAAAATTATCATGGATGTACAGACTACAGGACACGTTCAAACACCTTGTGTGAACCTTGTGTGAGCCAGTGTTATCCAAAGGGACCAAGGGCTGAACCACCATGGACCATAGATGTCAGAGATATTTATAGTTGGACAGATCATGTGTTTGCACCTGTCACAGAGCATATGGGTAGTGTTTTATGGTATGTGGATCATCACATTGCTAATGCCTGTAAGACAATATAATTCCACCAGCAGGAACACATGTCATTTCTCGTTAGTCATTGCTGAGGTCAGAGGCACTCTTAGAACAGGGTGTTGGTTATCTGATAAAGTTATTTCGGGGGTTTGCATGGGCTTTTGCACAAGATAGGGTGTTTTAATAGTGTGTAGACTGCCAAATGAAGTGTCCTTTAAAATTATGTGGCATCTTTAAATTGCATCAACAAATTATATTAATCCAGCCTTGTACTACCATCATGATCACCATACACTTCTACTATCTGGCAAACTAAGGTTTTCTACCCTCTTCAGTGGCCACATGAACCTAGATTATGTGCTTTTAACCCACCTGCCAGAACTCTGGAATTAAATAAACTCAAGGGCACAGAAGGTAGAAATAGAGCTTAGCAAGAGTAAGGCTTAGCACTAGGTCAATGAAGAACTAGTATATGCCTTGCCTTTTGCACCTTGACTCCTCACTCTCTCTGATTGTCGTCCAAACAAGATTACTCTCCCTGCACACATATGAAGTTCCCTTATTAGCACAGTATGTATTTTTATGTATATACTTTTAGTGCTATTTCCCCCCAGTTTTGATGATTCTAACACACGTGAGAATTAGACACCAGTCTCATTGGCAGGATGATTGGCTATTGCCTGGGAAGCCTTGTAACTTTATGCAGTATGTTTGTGGATATCTGACACCACCTCACAGTGCTGATCAGTACCGTATGATGCGGATATATATTCACATTTTAGCACTGATCTTTACCCATTCAGAGCAGATTATGATCTACGAAAAGTGTTATCGTTTGTCTTAGCATAATGTTACCAAAAATAATAATAAAAAATGACCAATCTCGCAAGAATGAATCAAAACCTTACCACTAATATGAGCCTCAAAGGTTGCGGCACTACCCTCCAGTGCCACAACGCTTTGTAATGGCTGCGTAAATGTTGGTGCTTTTGTCGTCATCTTTACAGGCACTCTGGAAGAAACAAAAACATAATTAGATATCAATGGTGAAATTGTTATTATACGCACATTCTTCTTGCTAGATTTTGGGAATACTTGTAATTATTTTCATAACTATTTACTCTTCTCAATTTTAAATCACATTGATCTGGTGAATTGTGAAGACTGTCGATTTTGACAAAGTTGTATAGCAAATTACTCTTAGGACACGCTTGGCTGAGTTGGATGTGAAACTTATATTTAGTGAAGAGGTAATTTGGCATTACAAGTATGCAGCAGGAGACAAAGTTCTGCCTGACTCATTGCATGACCTTGTGCAGGTCATCTAGCCTCTATTTGTCCATTAATCTCCTTTACTTAAAGAGAAAATAATCTCCATGTAAAAATTTGTTTGAATCATTTGAAAATGTTTTGTTAGTGCAAAGCATTTGCATTCTCCAATGGGAAGACAACTAGGTCACTAAGTAGCAACTGAAAAAAAGTGAAGGTTTACAATCTATTTGGCTTTTAATAATTAAAAAAATGCCAGGAGGCTTTCTTTTAAAAGCAGTCTTTAAGTAGTGAATAATTCCATTTTACACAGAAGCATACTGGCATTAAAGATGCAGATAAAATTCTACTCTTTCTTAGAGAGTATCTCAGCGGAATTTTGAGTATGGGAAGAGAGCCACCTTCGAAATGTGAGCTAGGATATAAGGTAACCACTGACACTGATGGTTTGAACAACTGCAGATCCGTGTGAAATCTGAAAGAAAAATAGTTTGCTTTTTCTTCCTATGCCACAAGATCCTACTTTGAAATAGCACACTGCCACTAGAAAAGCTTCTATATCAGGAATATTTTATATTTGCATGAACATATTTATTTACTGATTGTGCAGGTTTTTAAAACGTAGCTAGTATCTTTTTAATAGTCTCATGTATCTATTAAAGTTACAATTTTTCTCATTAAAAAATTACCCTGAGAGAGTATTATGTCTTACTAAACAAGGGTTAGCCCCATAATCTTTTCAAGTCAATCTCACTCACACATGTGCTGTTGTTTACTTTGGCTTTTGTGCCTGGTTTTGTGACAGTCCCAAGCTTAACTTAAAAACTAGTGAGAAAGTGAAGTTTCTTTCACTATGAGCCAGATTTATGCTACCTTTCAAAGGGGTCAAAATTCTTCATGACGTGAGTTCCTTCACTGAAATCAGCACCTGATGCCTACATATGATAAGTGCATAAGGGCAGAACTGGATATTGTATTGGGATTTTGAGCTGTTTTTTATTGCCTTTACTGGTTATCTGGATACTTGTTCCAGCTTCACAGAGGAACAGCCTTTTATCAAAGCTTTTCAGCTTTGAGGGTGGGGAGAAATGAGTTCTAATTAGAAAGAAATGACTAACATTTCATCCTAACACAACACGAGTTTTCTGAAAGGAAGATGAAGACAAATATCTGTCACATGTAATTCACTAAGATCTACTTCAGTTGTAACTATGTTTTGAAGCTCAGCTAAAATATATGGAAATAATCTTATAATTAAACGTTATGAAAGCTTATATATATATGTAATGTTCTGACTCCAGAATAGATTGGAAATCATTTAATTAAGTAGAATTGTCATTGAGTTCACACAAAGTTTATATATTTCATTGTCTAGGTAAATTATGTTATGAAGATCTGATCTTATAAGGCTTTTTGTATAATTAGAATTGAAAGTATGCATCTGAAATGTCATGTTCCAGAAATAACCTTTCCAGCTATGAATGACAGCAGACAAGTGTTCCAGAGCTGCCATGTAATTGATACCCTAGCAGTTGATTCCCTTAAAAAGTCATCAGTGCTTAGCTGTTACCATATGCATTTTATCAGAGCTATTCTTGGAGCTACTCAGTTTATCTCAGTAGCATAACCTTGAACACTCCCAACAGAAAGGAGTTTTTAAGTTAAGCAGATGTTTCCATGCACTTTTCAAATCTTAATTTATATCGCCTTTAACAAATATACCGGAAAAAATTTTTGCTGAGTGTTATCAAAATTTACTCCCAGAAATTTAAGACATAATCTTGCCAGAGAATTTAAGTGCTCCATGTCTATACTGTGAAACCTACACCCCCCTCTGAGCAAATTTATAAATAATAGATCATATCAGGATTATTAATTACTAATAAAATACTCATTACACTAGCAGAAACATGCTACTAACCTGATCTCTCAAAGTGCCTGTAAGAGTGGGCTAAGCCCAACGAAATCTTCTTGAACGACGTCCTTATCCAGAGTAAGATTTTTTTAGACAATCCCAGCATGAGAATTGTAGAGCCTCTAATCATAAAAACAAAACTACACAGTCTTGACAGTGTAGTTTTGTTTTTTTGCAATCCCTACACCCGAGGCGAGGCGGGGAATGCACGACTGCTCAGAAGTGCTAACATAGTAGTTTTGCTTTATATACCCCAGCTCTGCTGACAGGTCGGCCTCATCATGTCAGTGCCAGTTCTGATTGGTTTCCTAAAAGAAAGTATCTTGTGAGAGGGGATCCACTTTGTGTAACCATACACCACCTGTTGGTTTGACTGACAATGCTAATTTTGGAAGCACGAAAGAGATTCACTGGGGAAAAATCATCTGTTCCAAACATTTTGATTTATAATTCAATTTCTTTTATAAAGTGCAGTTTACAAGCTGTTGCAAATTTCCTAAGTCATAAGCGCAAGACGAAGAAAATAATAAAGAAGCGTTTTAGCAGAGGTTACGGACAAGTCAGAAGTAGTCATATCAGTGAGATTCAGCCTTACTTTCTTTCATTATAAAACATCCAAGAAGCTACCAAATGCATCTGTCAATCACCAGAATAAATACGTAAGCTGAGCTCAGACATGTGGCTGCACGCTATTAGAATACACTGTTTAAATTACTTTTTTCCATAACTTTGAATTCTATTTGGTAATATATAGATTTGGCTCTTTGGGCTTTTTTTGTTTCCTTCACAATTTTTCTGTTGGATGTTCCAAGCTGTTAAGCCTAACAAACAATAGCATACAAAGTGCAGAAATATAAATTCTGTGAAAGTAAACTAACACAGACAACTACCGTAATTTCTAAAAAAAGCAGATTTTAAGTCTAGCGGCTTTTTTCTAGACCTGTGGAGGTCTTGCACAGACCACAGAGTTAATCATCCATGGAACAGCATATTAGTTTGTGAACTCCCACTAGCCTAGCTTTGTCAGTCTATGCAGCTAATTGTACCATTAGATTGGTTGCCTCTGAAACAGAGGTCAGAGTTAGAAGACTACTCTCGTCTATAGCTGGAATGGGAGGTGTTTTACCACACTACCACATCTGCCTGTTTCCATTGTTGCCTTCTTATTCAAAAATCCTTTTCCTTCCCTATGAAGTGGAATATATGTAATGCATATCTAACAAACTCTTTAAGCACATAACGGGCCCTTAAGAGTACTTATGTGCTTAAAATCAAGCATGTGCTTTGTTTGGTAAATGGAGGACTTCAGTCTGCAGTTACCAAGATCCACATTGAAAAAGATCTCCCAGAGGATACCTAGAGAAGTAAATACAGGCTGGAGTTTTGTACTATCAGCTGCACTTGTGTTTAAAAACAATATGAAGGAAACATCCAGCAGGAACTCTAGAAAATGCCAAGGAGAGAGGATATGACCACTATGATTCCTGTAAGGGGGTATTATACTATAGTTTGCAGATCTGAAAGAAACAGGAAAGGACATATTGCTGTGATCTCATAAAATAGCTTCAGAAATTTGATCTGCCCTTTAATTTATCCATCCCATAAGGTGTCAACTTTATGGCTACTCTTGGTATGCAGCGTTAGGTACAGCAGCAGAAACTGGAGGAATAGTCTCTGGTAATATCTGGACTCTCACAGAGGTTGAAAGTCAGAGTATTATGGCTCATTTTTAACTTTTTGTAGCAAACAGATGTCAGAGAACCTAATCTCTCTGTATAAGACTTAGTATGATAACAAATGCAACTCTAGGCATTAGTGGGGAGGACAAGATAACTTCTACTAAAAGACACAAAATGTCCAAAGAAATCTGTGTAAAGGGTATCTAATTTCTGATTCTAAATAGTGACTTGCTAAATTAGCAGATGGCCATTTTTCTCTGTAGTTGAACACTTAAATAATCAGTGAAAAATCAAACTTGGAGAAAGAACACAGGCTAGTATCTGCAAACTTAATAAACACAGCCAGCTTAATTATGAAGTCCAAGTCAAATAAACAATTAAATAGTTTATGAACATGTGATAATTTCTAAATGACAGAAATGTGCAGACTGTCACTTTTGAAGTTATGAGATGGCCAGAAGTTCAAATTTTTCTATTTCAATTAAATCAACAGCAATTAATGACAATAATAGAGTTACAAGGAAAAAAATTTGCTGCATTCAAATACATAAACAAAATATATTGTATTTTTAAAATAAGTTCCTTCCCATTCTTTTTTTTTTGGAAGTTTTACGTTTGTTTTTGATCACTATTAAATCTATTTCCATTCCAACAAAAGTTTATACCTTCTCAACTTTTTACTTTTGCTGGTGAATTCAGAACTGAAATTGAACAGTGAAATATTTATCTCACGCTCTCAAGGAAATACAGATTATTTATATTGCGTGACTTCTGTTAACAGAACGACTATCAGCCAAGTGTGATTTCTACAAGCTTAGTGTCACATGGTGTATCCGCAATAAAAAGCGGAAGGATGACTTCAGTCGTCTTATTGTGTAGCAAAGGCTGCTGGTAAAAACGACATTATTTCTTTGCTCCAGGATCAAACAAAAGTCAGATCCAGATAATGACAATGACATTTTTTTCAGGCAGACATACAAATTGGGGATTGTTATGAAAATTCCAGCATTTGCTTCAGTCTGCTACTGTTTTAAGTATAAACTACGTATTGCCGATGTTACTATAGCTTACGTATTACACTGTAGGTCAACAATACATTTAAGAAATAGCAAGTAATCTTCAACACAATGAAACATTGTGGTGTGGATACCAGCAACCTCTTTGTATGTGATTCACTTTGATTAATTCTAATAATCCTATTGACTTGATGACTGGAGCTGCACAAAAAGAATGATTACTTTAGTAGGCCCCCATGAAGACGCCTTGAAAGCTGAAGACTCTAGTGAGAACTTAAAGACAAATTCATTCTTTCTTGAACACTGAAAGCTTCAAACTGCCACTTAGGCACATTTTCAATGTGCTTTTTTGAAGTGGAATTTCCTAATTTGTTTTTTCAAAAAATCACAACCTTTCCTCTTCATTGTTTGTCAAACAGCAGTAGTGTACTATATGCCGTAGCTGCACAGCCAATAAAGCATAAACCCTGCTTTCTTTCCTAGTCCCTTAATCTATCTATACATGCTAATTTGCAAACTGCATGAAAAGAATCTTTCCCATTTCCTTCTCTACTTCCATTTTCCCTCACTCCTTTCATTCTTTGTCCTGTTCTTTCCTATATAATGTCTGTTATATCCCCTTTCATATACTATTTTCATTTCACTTTGCCCCGCAACCAAATATGCAGAACCAAGGGAGTGATGAAATAAATAATTCGGTCACTTTAAATAAAACTCACCAATGCTGTCCTAAATCCTTATAGAATTGACAAAACACAACCCGAAATGTATTGAGATATTATATCCTTGCTGATTTTCCAGTTTTCTAAAGTTCACTTTTGAAAAAAATTTTGCTTTCCCTCCTTCTACTCACCTTCTTTCTTTAAACTTAGAAATTACTACAAAATTCTTAACTGTCAAACCATTAAATCCTGACTTGAATTCAAAATGCATTTTCAACACCTTCATCAACTTCCCTTCCCCTGCAAATACTATAAACTTCAGAACCTTAAATAAAGGTTATAAAATGCATTATATTCACAAGAATATCCACGTTTGTGTGCTGCAGCTGGCTTCTGAAAAGCTGCAGCCTTTTCAGATGCTAACGTCTCTTATGTGAGCTATTGTAACTGATTATGCAAGATATATCTTTTTCAATACAAACTAAAACTTGCTTGCAGAAAATTGTTTTACTTGTTTCTGAAGAAGGCACTGTCAGTTGCTCCCAAAGCAGAAAAGATAACTGAGGCGCTAAGCAATTTTTGAAACTACTTCAGCTATTTCACATGTGAACAACTTACTGGGAACTGTGACTAGATTTGAATGGGTATGTAATAGTTATCAGGGTCCATATTCACTAACTTCATGTTGATAGTTGTCCCTCATATAATCTCCTTGGAAATATCTAAGGAGCAGATTTACAGACTTTTCCCAAGTTTTTCTTGTATATTTTTTCTTCATATATCATCCCCACACATTTACATATGCAGAATAAGGAAGGAATAAAAACATTACTTACTCAGCACCTCACCCTACTAACAAAACCTGAGACCCTGAGTAAAGAATATATTTACTAACTGTTCCACTTCCTTCCACAAAACAATAATTAAAATCATAATACTGGGGGCAAATTTTAACTGACATCGAGATAGTCCTTAGAATTTAATAGATACATACATCCTGTCAAATTTTGCAGACCTTTTAACAAATTCATGGGCATCTATGAAAAGAAACAAACACACTTACCAGGTTTCATAATGGATCCATTCTCTGGGAACACTTGGAGTAATAGCTGTGTTCCTCATTGGCAAAAGAAGGTTGCTGGGGTTTTTGTTTATCTGTTTATAAATACCACATTCTACTATTTTGTAAGAAAACCATAGGTAAGAACAGACATACAGATTTCTGTTTTGCCTCATGTATTATTTAGAAAAGCATTAACACTTTTTTTTTTAAAGTCAAGTCATGTTTTGTGAATCAAGGTGAAAAAAAGCCCACGTCAAACATTAAAGTTCAAGTTCTTACAGGCTGATAATCAAGAAGAAAAGCAAGAAGAACCCAATGCCTTAAATTTGCTGAGGAATCGAGATCAGCAGGCACTGAATTCTACACTTTCATTTTTACAGAATGGATTTTTAAACAGGAAATCTTATATGCCATACTTATGGATTCCAGCTGACAAAAGAGCATACATTTTAGGGTTTTAAAATTTTTTTAGGGATGTCTGGTATGTACTTTGTCAGTCCTCTTAATGTGACTGCAGTTAGAAACACAGTATTTTCTGTGAAATCTTTAAATCTAAACCACATGTGCAAAGGAGGGGCTTAGTCAGCAGAAAGGTAGTTGTATGGGATCCACAAGATGTTTGATACCTATCTCCATTCCATTTTGGAAAAAACTGTTTGTGAGAGATATGGGGCAAATAAGCAGAGCAAGAACCGCAGTCCTCAGCTACTATATTTATGTGCAAGTATACACAACCTTGTGACTCTTCTGTGGGCAGGATGCCGTTGACTTTTCCATAATGTCAAGCAGGCGATTTATGTGATCAGGTGAAGACATGTACATGATTTTTTTTCCAGCTCATTTCCTCTCTATGCCTGTACTTTAATTTGGAGATAAATTTAAGTTTCTACCAGCCAACCTGCATCTTGTTGGAGACAAATGTTTAATGTTTTGGTATTATGATTTAAGCAACTATCAAAAATGTTATTTCAGTCCCAGTTTTGCACAGATGACATCTACCTAGATGATGCACTGCTCTCTGTGAGAAGTGTGAATGTATTGTTGTGGTATACAAACCCATTGTAGGCCTAATCAATGTTTATATAAAGAATGACAAAATGTTGCGCAATAGGCAGTTGCACAATACACATGTACCTGTGGTATTGGCCAAGCCATACCCAGTGCACTGAAGCAGAAGTCTGAGTAGCATGAATTGTTTGCTAGGTAGGACTTTGAAAATCTGAATCAGAAGGACCAAGCTAAAGAACAGTTGCTCCCAAGTCTAACTAGATGTTCTGTTGGTTATTGTGCCAGTCAAACAGCCATCCAAAATGGGACGTTTTCTGAACTACTTTTTTCAGTGCTGCAAACGAATGACACTATGAAAGTCCTCCTCTTTCTCTGCAAAAGGAGCTTTGCAGTGAAGTGAAAAAAGACACCTAGACTCCAAATTCAAGAGATGGAGACAAATTTCTTCATGCTAATGCCTGCCCTACTATCCAAAAGATTCAATTTCAGTTCAGGTTTTCTTTATACCCTGAATGGATGCTGTGGGTCTTGAGGAATCCTATCATTGGGAAGTCTTTGGCTAAACTAAGGGTGTGCTCTGAAATTAGCATGGGTATCACTTCATAGTCCACTCCTTTGGACTGTAATGACATGCATCAACTGGAAATGGACTGCTTTGTCAAAGTAATCCAGTCCTGAAAGCAGAAGCAATTTAGTGGAAGACTTCTCCATTATGCTGCCTTAAAGAGACTTTCTCTTCCCTGAAGACATTCTTGGTACTAGGTTTGCTATTATTAGTAACCACTCCTTTTGATGCCCAGCCTCCTAAAAATGTCTCAAAGCTGTTAGAAATAAGCTGTATTTAATAAACCAGAGAATTCTGTAGTTATAAACTCATTTTGTTTTAAGCCCTCCTTCGTTTGTGTCTGAATTCTCTATACAAGCTAGTGGGAAGAACTACTGATGGAATTGATGGCACTGATGGAATTTGTAGAAGAATAAAACAGTGGGTACTGATCAATCACCAAGGAGATCTGTAATTCTGAAGGCTAATGTCTCTTTTTTCCATCATCTTCTTCTGCTAGATTTGTCCAACAAACCAGAACAAATTTGCAAGAAATTAGAAATCACTGTCTAATAAATGTTGTGCACAGGTGAATTTTTATTTATAAAGAAACCAAATACAAATTGTAACCTATATAAAAATTGAATAGCACTCAAAGATTCATCTTCTCCTCACCCATGGCCAACATCTACTAATGGACACAGCAAACAATATGAACACCTTCATGAATCAGACATCTTGCAGTTCAGTCCATCTTCTGATCCTCAGCAGCAGACAGGAGAAGAACAGGATCATGTTCCAAATTGAAGCTAATCTCTTGTGGCCACTCAAGTTCCAGATACATTCCTTGAAGCCAGAGTTTCTCTTTAAACCTGTTTAAAAAAGGTCGGTTAATATTGCCTATATTTTTAATGGTGGCAGCTGCAGCATTCCCCTTCATAAGCAACACTGCGGTTGACATATGCTGTTCTCTGTCGTCTTGAGACAATACGAGATTAGAGATCAAATACAGAGTGATTCCAGACAGAACATAAAATATCCTAAAACTCATCTTACTGACAATTAACATAACCAGAGGGCACTTCAGTTATAAAGAACAGAAGAGATGAGAAAAATAAGGAGAAACTTGACCTTTCTGTATGATCTACCTGTTTTAATCATACTGAATTCTCTATGTGCCCTAAGTAAAATTAACATGATCTTGCATTTGATTTTTTTGCTTTGGAATGTCTGCCATCTCACAGCAATACGGAAAAAACCTGAACAAAATATATGGGATCAATGCTTGATCAGCTGGACATAAGGGAAAGTGTGCAGGCAGCTTATGATGAAATGAGAACAGCTTTTGAATCAACATATGCAATAATTTTCCTTTCCTTTTTACATATTGCTCTACATCTAGATAGACAAACCGCAGGAACTTAAAGACAAAAGAACACTGCCCTTTCTTTTTTCTATGGCTTTTTGCCATAGAATTCACTATATATGAAAAGTTCAGAAAATATTCAGACACTTTTAGGCAACAAATGCATTTTTATGTGACCAGTGTAAACTTAACATTTTGAGCAGGCTGTGAAAGACTAGCCTGACAGAAATCCCACAGATTCTCAATGACTTTCCCAGATCACATTAACCATCACTTCTTTAAAGCCATGAGACTCCTGGAGCCTCTTTTGCATCACATTGCTCCACATACCTTCTAGAAAGAAAGCTATTTTACCGTATCATCATGAAATCAACATTTCACCATAAAACAGTCTTACCAATTTCAGAGTTCTGTAATAAACATTAATCAATAGAATTGTTCAGGTATTTTCTATTGAAAATCTCTGACAGGTTTTCTGTCAGAAAAGTTTTGACAAACTGACAACAAGTCTTATTTTTATGTGCACAATCTCTTCCTAACTCTCACCTACATCCCAGGTTACCTCATCTTATCTGATGTTTCCAGTGAAACAGTGAACTAATAGTAGAGTAAACCAGATTAGTAACGGTCACAGGGTATAAAAGCTCTCTCATTCCTGAATACATTGCTCAAAAGACAGGCAATTCTAACACCATAAGCTACAGTAGGCTATCAGAGACTAAATTCAGGAGGCAAGATTTAACCTTGTGCAAGAAGTCACCACAACAACTATTGACTTCATGTATTTCATTTAATCTTCTGAAATTGCACAGTGGGAAGTTTTGTCATCTTTAATCAATTAATGAACAATGACTGTTCCTGTGCTATTAGGACTGCTATTTATTCTTCTAAATAAGATGCTTACCTAGTAGAAAACTTTGTTTACATATTCTGTTATTGAAACTTCATGTTCATGTAGTTGTATCAATTTGAACTTCTGGAATACTTTGTATCTTTGAGCTGTTCAATCTTATATTAATATCTAGATTAAGATATCTAGATTTTAAAAAATTATTTCACTAACTAAATACCTTATTGCACAAACTCAATTTTCTACTGTATTACAAGGTCTTTCATTGAACAGAATTGCGTTATCTCCTGGTGAAGAATTAAATGTAAAAGGCAGTCACACATTATCCATTTCATTTACATTATGCAAAAATTCATAGGATTAGGAAGAGTACTTGATGTGTGCTTTGTAAATTAAGGTCCTTACAGCTATTGGAGCATTACAAGATGTAGCACAGAGTAAGCTGCAAGTTACCTTACTGGGAGATGTTTAGCCACTGGCCTTTGATCTCACACACAATGTGTGTCGTGGGCTTGTACTAGCTCAGTTGTGGTGATGTTCACTTCTTCTGAAAAGTATCCATCTTCCCATTCTGATTTAGCTTGAGTTATAGTGGAAATTTCTGGGGTTTTATTTTTCTCTGAAACAAAACATGTACGTTAGTAGGTGGAAATTAGGTGCTCATATACTATGGCACCAATGTGCCTAAAAGCATGCAGCTGGCATAAATCACCTATCACTGTTACGAAAGCAGAACAGTGTGCCTTTCCAATTTCATTGCTGGCAACACAGATATATTTCCCAGTATCAGCAAGGACTACATTTCTTTTTAAAAGGTAATAGGTATCTCCTAATTTCTCAATCTGTAAAACAATAGAATGCACACAGGAGATTATTAGTAGCATAAAACAAAATATATTATCTTTCTCACAAGAAATATTTCAGGAACATTACAACATACACTGATGTCTCCAGATACCACTTGGATATCATCCTTCATCCAGCAGACATGTGGTTTGGGCTTTCCATGTATAGTGCAATGCAAGATTAAATCTTCTCCTTCTTGTAGAGTTGTATGACCAAATTTTTGTATGAAGTTTGGCTGTTTCCCTTGTACTGAAAAAAAATTATTCACTGTATTTTAAAGGGCACAACTAAAGCAACTGAAGAAAAAATCTGTTCTCATAATTATAAAGTTCACCACATTGCATGACAAAGAGAACCTTTATTGATGCCTGGAACTCAGGATAACTTGTCTGCAAGACAGTTAGTAGGCAGACATCGTTTATCTGTATAATATAAAGTTTGTTAAAACACATGGATATTAAGCACCCAAGAATTTCATGCATCGGCATAGTGATATTAGTTCCATGGTAATGCTAAAGAATCATGTTCTTTGTGTAGGTAGTAGGCAAGTCTATGTGGATTATTGTGTTTCAGTGAAGGTGGAAGAGTAAATATCCCCCACAAATTTATAGTGACAAAGTCAAGAGAGCAAACTTTTGCATTTAGTGCATTGTTGTACATTATGCTTTCCTCAATTTTTTTTTCCCTATTCTTCTAGTCAAAAAATTATTATTGAAAAAGTAAAAAAAAACCCACTTATCTATATTTGCAACAATGACGAAGGCCAGAATGTGGCTTTGTACCACTTTGATCAAGATCATTATTTCGGTCATCATTAATACTGAAACCATGTACTACCAGATCATCCAGTACAAATCTGATTCAGACCAAGGTTGGGCAAATAATTGTATTTCTATTGCAATAACCAGAGCACATGAGATTGAGTTTGTGCTGGCTTCATGCCACCTGTGGGAGGGCAGATGACACCTGAGCCAGTACAAGGCTTGGCTAATACAAATTAACCCATCAAAATTGTTTGAAGAAATTTCAACCATCAGTTCAACATCGGTTTGTACTGAACCAAAGCTTTACTTCATGTGACATGTAACTTAATGAGCTGTAAAGATGGATTTACTGGATCACTGTACTACTACCTGAAGTTCCACTTACATTCCACCTCCAGGGCCACAGTAAAAATGAAGACGACCTCAAAACTCAGACTAAGTATTCTTGACACAGGGAATCCAAAACAGCAGATGTTAACACACAGAAGCACACACAAAGACATATACTACAACAAAAATGAACATTTTGCACTCCTATCACATGAAGAATGTCTTTTTGTTCCTCTTTACTACAAATTGTACCATGTGTCCATAATATTTAACAAAAATAATCACAAAAATAATCAGAAAGTTACTGAAATGTGTGATAAATAACAGAGCTTGAAACTGCTCTCAACTATGCCAGCATCACTCCATTGTTTTAGCACAAAAATTTTTTCTTTATGCTATTATGAAACAAAAATCAGCATATCTCACAAAGATGTCCAGCAACTTCTAAACCCAAATATATTAAGCCCATGGCTATTTTTGTCAAATGCGGGGCTGTCAGCATGGTGAGGCAGACATTTTAACCTACTGTATTGATAAATCCACTGCTTAGGTGAGCTCTTACTTGCAATAAGATTTCAAGCTTAGCTGCTTTTACGTTCTTCCCACGTACTGTAGGACTGAGGCCACAATATAGAGCAGAAGTGTATGAGCTTTACTGTCTCATACTCTTGCTAACCTAAGGTCTGTATTAGCCAGTCCCAGCAGATCAAACAACTCGGTTCTTAGCTGTTGAAAGTTAGCAAGCGCAAACTGCCACCACCATTGCTTTGCATGCACCTGAAGCACAGAAATTTGGGATCTGCAGCTTCACTTCAAGCAAGAGAACCAAGCTTTGCCTCTTTGCAGGCAGCTGCTTCTTTGCAGGCAGCTGGCAATAAGTCACTAACAGTGCATGATTAGCTTGTATTCCGGTGGAAGATGTTAAGTGGGCATCAGCCACTCCTTGTGATATTTTTGGCTGGATTCCATTACTTTGTATTGTATTACCTTGTGAAGTCAGGCTGCATCTCATACCAGGATGGTTTTTACCATTAAAAAAAAAAAAAATCTGAGTGGAATGGTGATAATGATCAGACCCCATCTTGATCTTGTATCAGTAAGTCAGCAGAACATAAAAACTAAAATGACCAGTTTCTAGAGAGCAAAAGGGAAAGTATGTGCAAAGAAACCCATGAAGTGACAGTTACTACAACTCTTTAAGGCACAGGCTAGAACTCAACAGGGAAACAAAGTCTGCTGTAAAAGAAGAGTTCATCCTCTGAAAGCAACCTTCAAAATAGGATGGACGGTTATATTTCACCAATGGTTTTCCCATGGTATCATAATGAAATGTCAGAATAAGCTAAGACAATTTGTTAATTAAAAATGATTTCTTGGCTGAACATCCCATGAACCACAACGGTTAGAAGGGACAGATCTTTTTTCCTTCATTGTGGAGGGGAAACATTTCAGGTAGTCAGTGGTACCGAAATCCCACTCTGATGGCTTCAAATAAGAAGTTTGTCAAATATTAAATATTACATAGGTTATTTGTGGGAACCAGTAGAGTTCTGCTGCAAACTGGGGAGCCAGCAAGGAAAACTCAGCAGTCTGGAGCAATGCAAAAACTGCAGGTCAAGACATTACCTGCATCTGGCTTTATCACACAGCTTTCACCCCTGCCCCAAGTCTCTCTCACGCACAGGTAGTTTTCATTTTTTATTACTTTGCTTCATGGTTATTCTTAATCCCTTTACTCTGGGCATATAATTTCCAATCTCTGATGTCTTGAAATGTGATATTAGCAAGTTTATTAACGTCCCCTTATCTTCTGAAAAAATTTAGACTAGACTGATTCACACCATGCTGCTCAGAGACTTTGGATTCGCTCAACATTGCTCTAAATTAAGACACTGTGCTTTATTGTTTAGAGCTTTTGTCTCAGTCAAGGTCCTAACAAAATCAGACGGAATTTTGTTAAGGAATACCAAGTCAGTTTCATGACCCAATTGATCTGAAATATCCATAATCCAAAGCTCCAATCTCCTTGAATACCATGGTGTAGCCTCATTAAAGAAAGTCTGAGCAGGAATTTTTAGACACAGCTCCTCTGAGCCACAAAAGATATACACACACAAAAATTACTAGCTTACTCTAGCAAAGTCTCCAGAGAAAAGTCCAGAAATAGGCATACCTTACCAGTCATTTGAGAGGAGGCCACCTTCTCCATTGCAGTTTCAGCCACATCCAAAGACAACCAGGGCAATGCCTCATCCTCCCTTTGTCTACTGGCTCATACCTGGGCCCTCAGACAGGCTACTTCTTTTGAAAAGTGAAAATAATTAATCCCTTTCCCCTCCAAACTTATGCACCTTGTGTAAATACCCCTTCACACAACTCCACATCTTGTAATCAAGCAATCTCATTCACCACTTTCTTTTTTAATGGGTGTCTGCGTATGAGGAAGGAGGAAGGGACACTAGGTTAGTAATATGTCTAAGTATAATATTTTTGTTGTAAGGCTAGAGAGATCAAGATTTAAATCTGCTCTTTAAGAGAGCCATCAGGAAAATGCAAACATTTTGGGGTCTTGAAGTAACTATGGGTTCAAACTGTGACTGTGATGAGGGGAACTCAGAACTGTAAAACAAGAAAGTAACAGAACCAGAACAATACAAAACACCTAGATGTACTCCCTGCTTCTACAGTACAGTTAAAAGAAGGAAGAAGTAAAGCATGCACAACCATTTAAAAACAAAGAAGGGTGGGGAAACATTACGTTGACATTATTACCGAAACAAAACGAGTGTGGTTTTCTTTCAGAGAAATATTAGTGTATCATGAGACTGCATCACTGTCACTCTTTTTTTTAAAGATTAACTGAACAGAAAATAGCAGGAATTTTTCAGAAAAAAATTTTGGGCATTCATTTAGAGTCCTTAAATAAAGAGTATTTAAACCCAGACTGCCAACACAACAGTAATCAGCCTTGATCACATCTTTGTTTACAAAGCAAAGCATTAAAAGCAGGAGACTTTCAGTATCCAGCTGTGCATCTGCTATCTCTAATCTCTCTCTTTTTTAAAAATCTTGTTTCCTGCAGCAATTAAAAGTGTGGCTGGTATCCACATACCCATTAAAAACTGTGCATTTAAAACTATTCCTTATTTAAAGTAGATGCAATACCATACTCACAAAATCAAGTTTTCTTCATCTAAAATTCACAGAAATGTTCAAATTATCAGAGGAAAGATTTAATGAACAAAGGGGTTACGTACTTCTACAATGATTTATTAAGATCTACAGACTTGCTAAGGCAATTTCTGACCTTAAATTTATACCTTTTGGCATATAATAATTATAATATCTGACTGCAAAACCAACAACATTCTCAGAAGTGACAAGGTGTTTGTTTTGACATTTATTATTGTTTCACAGTCTCTGTTATATAGCAATAGCACAAAATGCCATACTTGTGTGTACTCTTGAAAATAATAGTGTACTCTCACAAGCCAAACTTGAAAGATCTTATTGAACATTTAAATAGGAATTCAATTCCAGGATTTAATCCAGTAGTAGGAAGCTTACTTTTCACAGATAATATGTTTGAGTAAAAATGAAAGTGGATGTGTTGGCACAGGAGCAGATCATAAGCCACTTCAACTGCTTTTGAACTGAAAAGACTGAGGCTCACTTTCCTTTGGAAGGCAGCTGGCTTCCCTGGGTGACAGGTAATCTGTTGTGATCTTCCATATAAGCTTTAAATCTATATAATTTTAATCAGGGTGTACAAAGAACTCTGCATTAATCTACCCTTCCCCAGTGGAACAATTTTGTTTTGTCTTGGCATAGTTGGAGACAAGATCACCCTTGACATCATCTTTTCTGTGAGGCTCTGTTGAAATCTGGGCTACCCAATTTGTCAGTTACAATAGGCATCAATTTGTCAGTTACAATAGGCATTTATGGTTTAAGCTCACCAAGTATGGCATTTCACTACTATTCTGTTTTTGTAGTTTCGTGGGCAGAGGGCAGCTTTCCTTTAGTGACTTTCTAGATAGAAGTGTCTTAAAAATGTCCTTCTCCAGCCAAAAAAATTGAGCACAGGTGCTGTTTCAACACCACGTCGTAACAGTGAACAGTTACAGGGGCATTATGTCAATACAGCTTCCTCATCTGGAAAGCCTTCTTGGAGCATATAATCCCAAATCAAGTCTTAAATAGCAATGCCTTGAAAAAGTCCATTAAGATAAACGACTTTTATGTCTTGTTCAGTACATGAGCTACCATTAGTACTTTCAAACTATGATGAAAAAAGAAAAATAGATAAGGAAAATACAAACTTTAGCAACAAGAGTGATTTCATGAACTATTTAAACCATAATCCAGAAGGAAAAAAAATCAGCATTGTATTGACTTTAAAAGCTTTTCTGCTAAGGGGGCAAAACATAAGTATACTTGATTAGACACATGCAGCATGATAGTAAAAATTTTACTAAAGGCAGAATATGCTTGTTCATAGGCATACGCAGCACAGATTTGTAAATGTTGGAACAAAATTTACCCTCTCTCTGAGGCTTCTCTTTAACTCCTCCCCTCTTAAAGGAAAAATGACAGTCCTCCTTGTTATACTTGGAACTGGGAGTGTAAGACAAACTCCAATAAAAGATTACATCACTGGCTAGCTTCTGAATAGTATGAACAAAAAGATGGAATAAATCCCACTTGGATTCAAAGCTGCATCTCTTACTCTCACACAATTTTGTAAACTGGCCTTGTATTCTGTCTGTCAAATCTCAGGTAAAGCAAGTAACTGAGTAAGTAACTGAGATCTCTCCCACTTGCTCTAAAGCCTGTTAAATGAAATTAACAGAAACAGATTTAATGCAAATGTGTACGAGGGAGAAAATCTGCATGCCTGCTCCCTTGCAATACCCTACAAGCCTGGATGTACATCAGAAAGTGTTACAAGGGAGGAGAAAGAATTTGTTCCCATAATCTGTGTACACTCATCCAGTGGTTCTGTGTCTGTTTGTTGCCTTTTTAACTCATAGGGCTGATTGTCATAAATAGTAAGCTGTCTTTCTGTAAGTGCCAGCAAGCAATCAGATCCAACTACAAGTCTAGATTCAAGCTACCTCCAGTTCCTGCTCTATGACATGATGAAAAGTTCACATCTTTTTCTCCAGCTTTGACGGAACTGCAAGTGAGTTTGGGACAAATTTTTCCAAGCAGGGCTGGAATCCTAGCTCTAGCTTTGCTTTCTGAAGGACAAAGACTCACCTTGCAGTGTTGTTTTGCTCAACAAATGGCTCTCCTCCAATCAAAAAGATCAAATGCATATCTCTGAACTCACACACTGGCCATATAAAAAAAGACAGAACAATGATCATTCTAGCACTGAGCTTTCTGTAGTTTTCAAAGATGAAGGATCCACAAGTTAAAACAGAGATGCAGCTTTGAGCCCAGCATCTATAGAGCTATAATGACTGTTTTTGTCACAAGCCTTATGACAGTTAATGCTTAATTTAAAGGCCTAATTCTGGCAGAGGCAAGACAGAAGAGGAAAGAGAACATCTCTGTTTTCCCTCCTGGGTTTTTTTATGTGCATATACTTAGCCTCAATACCGAAGGCAAAAATGCCTGAAAAAGTGACCCAAGTATTATATAAAGTTACTTAGAAAAGCAAAAAACAAGTCAAAAGAACATCCATGATTACTTTTAATTTTTGAATGATGGCAACTCTCAGTAAAAACAGAGGATTGAAGGGCAGCCATCACCTAGAAGACTCATTTTCAAATAGAAAATGAGTGTTATGAACAGGATAAAGTTATCAAGCACCAGCAGCTCTGCAGCAGGCAAAACCTAACAACATGTAGGAGAGGCATTTTGGTTTGTTCTTACCACAATATTGCTTAATGTACCGCTTATGCAAGTCAGCTTGCTCACATAGGTTCTTTGCTGTATGTTTATAACAATCACACATAAAGTCACAAGGGCACAAAAACACTAAACTGAATTTTACTTTTATGAAAATTGAAACATTCAAAATCATACTAATTATTAAAATTAGCTTTATTGTGAAATGGAAAGTACACTTTAGGAAAATAAGTTATTTTTATACCTGAGAGAATTCTTGTGAATCAACATTTTTGGGAGATGACTGAACTTACAAAGTTGTTCATTAAGGGTAATACCAATTTTAGCTAGAATTTACTTTGTTCCCCCAGCTGCTCACCACCTCCTCCTCCTGCTCCCTCTCGTATGGCTGTGAGGTTATACTCTCTTGAGAACTTCTCCTGTTTCAAAGTTACAGGAATTTTAATAAAGTTGCAGTCACTGGGCCAAAATATCTAAATGTCAGTCTTCAATCTCACTGACCGTTGACAATTTGCAATACATTTCTGCTCATAGCATGCTACATAGTAAAAGGCTTACTTCATTTCTGCAAATTATGCAAGAGAAAGTCAATATTTCCTCTCTATAAATTTTCCACACCAATGCAGTTGTAATATGAAAGCTACAAACCAAAGATGCAAGAAAAATGATGTAGCTATTTGTGAATTGTTTTTACTGTACAAATGCAAGAAGTACTGGAGCTAAAGAATGAAGTTATGTTTGAGGATTTGTAAACAAAATCTTCCACTGGCACAGTTATGTCAATGTTATCAAATATTTAAACAAATTACTACTTTAATAAAAAATATTTGTGGTTGTTCTTGTCAAGAATGAAATGCAATATGTAGGTGAACAAAGTTCTGGTTTGGATTTACTACTTTGAAGTTACAGGAGAATTCTATTTGACTGAAATAAAACAAATTTTGTTTTGGTGTGAATACACTTTTGAGTATTTCCCCAATTTGGTTGATCCTCTTTGAAATCAGTGTGTTAAAAATTTTAAACATGCAGAAATGCTCGCTTCATAAACTATTGTTTCTTGTTTTATACTAACAATTTAGTGGATTATTTGAAATATTTATATCTTTAATTTTATAAGAAGGCAGAGAAAGTATTGCAAGCATCTACCTAAGCAGATTGGTATGTTGGAACGTCTCATTTTGTAAACATTTGGGGTTTTTGGTCTACTGTATGCTAGGTGCCACTTACACAAATCCTGATGATTCTGGGTCAAATCTTTGTAGTGCAGACAATCACAGCTCTATTGGAACTGCTGCAACTTTCATTTGTGGAGACTATCTGCTGGGCTGAGACAGATTTAAATCTGATCTATGCCAGTGCAATCATGAATGGTATGATTTCTTTACTAAGAAGCTTTATCCTACAAATAATTTTTTTTAAAAAGTATATGAGAAAAATGTGGTTGGAAATAATACATCCGATGTTTAAAAAACATTTCAACACCCTTCACACCCCCTCCCAAAAAAAGGCATATCATAAAATATACATTGATCTGAGCACTCTACCTGGGTGTATTCTTGACATTTATTACCTATAACCATTAAAACTGTTTCCAACACTTTGTAATGCCAACATTTTATAAAGCAAAACTCTGCCTCAGATTCTAGAAAATCTTTGTAACTTTTTTATCTCAACATCACTATGAGAAAGGAAAATAAGCACATAATACTGGTATTAAAGAAACAAGCAATATATTGAGTGTGACATAAAAGTGGTTTGGTACAGATTGTGAAAGATGCAGTGTAAAAAAATAAATTTAATGTTGTCTCAGCATGTGGGAATTAAGTCCAGTGCAGTCAATATTGTACTTATTTTGTGAATAGCCAGTACATTAGTGATATGCTAATATAGATGACACACAGCATTATGCAGTCTATTCTTGTAATAGGTGGCCTGTTACCTTTCACATGAAGAATGGCACTTGATGAGATAGTGCCGTTCAAATTTTTAGCCCGAACAACATAGAGGCCAGCATCTTTATCACACACCTTCTGAATGAACAGAATATGCTTTGTCTCCTTTTGTAAAAGCTTTAAGTGCTCATCTGCAGTCAGTTTCTGGCCCTTCTTGTACCTGAAGCAGAGAGTCAGTTTTCAAGTCAGATTTATATCACTGTATGCCAAGCAGAACTTCGCAAATTCAGACAACCTCTATAACACTACCTTGATAGCAAGTGATAGAGCTCACTGCTGTACTCTCATTCCTCAGTTTTAGAGTTATATGTATATATGGATGAATATTGAAACAATTCAAATTGCTGGATAATACATTCTTAATACTAGAAAATGTGGTTCTGAAAATGGTTTTCAATGGACAAGTCAGTTATCTCACTGCAGTATCGGAGAGAGTAACATGAAGGCCTGGGCCCTCAGTTTTGTGCTGAAACATTTTTGCTAGTAAGATGTTGAGTCAATCCACATTCAACTCATGAATAGGCTCTTAAGATGCAACATACAAACTTTCTGAACTTGTGTCTTCAGTATAAAGAACAGTCAAGGACCTGTTCCTCCACCCCAGTCCCCTTAGCGTTTACTTAGTTCACGTCATCAAACAGGATAGAACAATGCATCAGGAGTTATTTCAGAGAACTGGTGTCATATTCTAACATTTGAAGATCTGTCACCATGTATTGGAATTGACTCCTCATTTACATATTGGAAGTGAGGGAAAATTCTGGCTCTTCTTGCCTTGTGATGTTTCAGCATAAGCTACATTTAACCTAACACAAATATAGAAATGCTTTTCCACATGTATATCCAATAAAATATCTACCATCAGTACAAAATACATGGTACTGGTAAATTTTTATTTACAAAACCCCACATTTTTTTCTGTTTTCATAAATTTATGATTTGCAAAATGCTTTCAGTTGAATGTTATTTTTTAAAAGACCATATATCAACAGTGTATGTATATTTGAGCTAAATTAACGCTTTCTTATGATAAAACAAAACTGAAGGTATTTCTTGTTTCACCAACAATACTCCTCAAAGTGTAGAATACCGGGATTTAAAACAAAGTAACTTTATTGATACCAACACAGTATAGCACCAAGGTTGCAGTGTTCAGTATTTTTCTCAGTGCCATAGAAGAAAATTCAGCTTACTAAAAGCTTATAGTTTGCCTAATTCCTTACATGTGTAATAATAATCTTAACATGAAAACGTTTCCAGCAAGAGCCATATCTAATTTTAATACATTAAAAGAAAGGCCTCCATTGTGAACGTCTAATGGAATAACTGAAGAAATGGCAAATGAGGTAAAATTTTAGGAAAATACCCCAACACATAGAGAACTACTATCAAAATCTTGAAATCCTGGCCCTCTTTCAGGCCTTATTCCCTTTGGCAGGGAATTTCTAAAAAATCATCTTAAAAGATGTTTATATTACATCATCTGTATTTCTCACAAATGCAGTATAAAGCAATCTTAAAGACATAAAGCAATTCAGAGAGAAATAGAGAGTACACACAAATATATAATATAAAACTGGTTCTCTTAGTGTAGACATTTAGTTTTTTTTTTTTAACCTGTAACTTCTCTCCAGTTTTTGACAACTGACTCTCACGTATGTATAAATGTGTCTCTCTATATATGTAGTGGCTCTATAAATATTTTAGCCGTGTGCACACGTGTATGTATCTGTCCGTCCATATATAGTGCCAAGATCCTGAGAAAATGCAGGTGAATTTACTTACGGTAAATCTGGTGTGCGCTTTGTTTTAAGAAATTATTGAACAACTGGAATGTCATATTCCAGAATATAAAAACTATATGATGTATTTGCTTAAAAAACATCGGATATGATTGCAGTAGTTTGATGCTGTCATTACTCATAAAATTAAGTACACAGAGATTATTTCAAGTAGATTAATTGTCAAAAGCAATTTTGAAGTTGGGAATCATGCAGAAGTGTGGAGTAGAAAGGATACAAGCCATTTATGCTAGTCTATAGATTAATTAATTTGGTTATAAGTGGTTCAAGGTGTCTTGCTAACAGGTATATTTACTTCTTCTCATCATAAGCTACCCACCATGTCAGTGTAGGCTCTGGAAATCCTGTTACTTCTACTTCCAAAGTTACCGGAGAACCTTCCATGACGGTTTTGTTAGACAGAAGCTGGGAGAAGTTAGGCGCCTGTCCAGCTAGGCTGGCCACGGTGTTCTTTTCTGATGAACTTTTAATCTCTTCTCGGGTGACCATCTGCCTCTGACAGCTTCTGGTGGTGTCTGATTGAAACATGAAACCTGAGAATGCATCAGGCAAAGCATGCAGCCTGTCCTGGGTTTTAGTACAGTTATTCAAGTCATGCAATTGTTCTTGTGTTTCTGCCATGCTTTTATGAAGTTCAAGGTGTTGCAAATGTGTTTTGCACACTTCAGTCATCATGCTATGTACTGGTTTGGCATTTATAGTGCAGGAAGCAGTGCTAGCTTCAGATATTCCTTGTAAGCTACAAGTCAAAGGAGATACTGCTCTGACTTTTGGACCAGAATCTGTTGAAGAGATACAAAACTTCTCAAACTGATCTGATGGGCTTTCCATTCTATTATTTGTAGCATCAGCATAAGCAGAATTTGTTAAGAGATCAGATGCTTCCATCACTTTTTTAATACTAGTGGTTTTCTGCATTTGCAAGCTATAGGAACTGACATGCAGACTATGAGAACTACGATAGCACTGCTCTTCTAGCTCTGTTTCAGAATGTAAGAGGTTGGATTCTGGTGTCTCAGAAAGCGGTGGCAAAGAGATATCATCAGGTGATATACACTCATATTCATCTCCGGAGGGTATTTCTTCTGCCAACAATTCAGTCTGTAAACTATCCTCTTTGGCTGAAGATGACAGCTCTGTATCCTCTGAAACAAGATCCTCATCAGCTGGACAGATAATTGGAATATCAGCCAATTTATTCCTCTCCTTAAATTAGGAGGCAAAAGAAGAGAAGGGAAAGAAGAAGAAAGAAAAACAGAGAAAGAGAACGAGTTATCATTCTATGCATCCCCTTTTCATTCAGAAGCTAGCAACAATATTTGAAATATTTCTTCTAATTAAGCTTAATGTATTCTGAGAAGCAGGAGGATATACATGGAAAAGGACAATTCCTCAGAAAATTTTGCACCAGCTAACTGGAATTTCAAACTGTTTGGACAGATTCTAGCAGATATTATTATTATAATATATAAGCATTTATTATAAGAGTAAAAATAAAAGAAAAAGTACCTCTTTCTATAAACAAAGGACAACCTGTGAATTTTTTGTAGGTGCTGTTTATAAAAGCATTTGCAAGGTGAAAGTGGAGGAGGAGGTGGCCTAATTACATCTAAATGGGAAACAGTTACATAGCAATAAAAATATATTAACAGCCAAGTTACTGGACTTTGATTCTTTGAGAGTCACTGGTCATGTTCAAGATTTACAGAATTAAACTAACATCTCTAAGATATTTTCCAAGCATTTTATATTTCCCTCATTTTTTGCCAGCTATTTCAAGATCTTGTCCAAACATTACAGAAAACTATGTTAAAAATATTTTTATATTATCTTGGATCCAGAATAAAAAAAAAAACCCTCTCATCATGTTTCAAAAAGAATTGGATGTGGCACGAGCGCGTTAATTTTAATCACAGAGCATCAAAGACATTATTTGACTTATTAATTACTTCTCTGCCTCTTGATTTTCATATAAATGTGTAATCACATATTCATGCCTATTTAATTTGTGCCAGGGCACAGCAAAGGTGCTCATAATGTTTTCTTATGCTATTCTCTCATTTTTGAGTTCTATACAAAAATATGTAATCTACTAAGCAATGTTTCTATCACCTATAAACTGTTCACTAAAATCAGTTAGCCGATATACTGGATGTCATTGTTTTCCAAACCAGGTCTCTTTGGCAGTATCCAGTACAAAAGTGCAGGGGCACATTCGTTTCGGCTTTCATTTTGCTTTATTTCTCTAAATATAACCTAATCATCAGTGCACAAAATTGACAAAATAAAAGTAAAAAGAAGTAATAGAACCTCACATGTGCCCTGGTCCTGTAGATATGCTAGTTTTAATATAGATGTTTTTCCAAGTTAATGCATTTGTTATTTCAAAGCCGTGTGATTCACGCCAGACCCATGAACGAATGACTGGAAGAAAGTTGGAATTTTACTGTGTCTATTTTACTAAATAATTCAATTCAGTTGTAAGATGAAGTTCAAGTTTGGGTATTAAGTGTGTTTTCCATAAGCATCCCCTGATGAACTCCGACCCCCAAAGTGTCTTCCAGTATATCATGGATATAAACATGATAAATTATAATTGACTTTCCAATTTGATGAAATGTGTCAATTTTTCCCCTTTCCAATTACTCAGAAAACAATAAATACTGAGTTACTTCTTCCTTCTGCACGTATTGAATTTTTTTTGTTGGGGTTCTAACTAATTGTAAACTATTCCTAAGAAATTGTTATTTTTAGGGATTAATTCCGATACACTTATACAATATGTTTTTCTAGGGTTTGCAAATTTGACTATCACCCAGCTTTTTTAACCTTATCAGCGTTGTTCTAAGTAACTCTCTCAGTCTTGCAAATTTGCAAGTCTTTCTTAAATGAAGCTTTAATAGGCTCTTCAGTAGCAAATTCTGGCTGTTTTGGTCTGACTTGCACTAATAAATTTAATAAACCAAATCTGATTAAATATTAAGAAGTTGAAAAATTCTTTAGAATGTTAAATTCTGAGCAGGCATATTTTAAAAACATAGGTGAAAATTCCTGAATAGTCAGCCTCTACTGTCTGAATGAAATCAATGGTCCAGATTAATCCTGTCTATTGAGGAGTCTATGCACATGTACACACAGTGGCATATATTTGGGTAACTATGGGAAGGCCACGACAATGTAGGAATCTTCCTGTGACTAATCTAGGTTCTTAGTGCATTGCTTAGTTTCATTGTCACCTCATCTGGAGATCACAGAATTGAGCAGTTATTTCAGACATTGCTGGAAAATGACTCTGGGGAAAATACTGGGGAAAAGAATGACAGGTGGGCAGCGAAAGAGGAAGCTGTCAGACAGGCTTTGGCAGCATGAGGACTTTTAGCCCTGGTGTACTACCTGGGATCAAAGCAACATGAAGATGAATGTGCCATGAAAAAGTTTAGGCCGCTTTTTAGAGAGTGATATTTATTATTGAAGAAAACTAGTACTGAGAAACCAGCTTGCAGAAGTATAGAAAAAAATTAGAGATTGCTGGCCCACTAGACAAGGGGCTGGGGATGGGCCATGTCTTTCCTTGGAAAGGATGGAAATGGAAGACAGAAAAGCCCTAGTGAGAAGAACCTGCTACTTCTTGAAGTGAAGTATGGAGTGATGAAAAGGGTGGAGGCATCATAGCTGCCATACTTTACATCTGATATTTGCTGTTTCGCATACCCTTGACTTCTCTCCTTGGCAGCTGAGGCACAGTCTGACAAGGACTGACAAAGCTGTGGCCTAGCAAAATAGGAAATAGGGCTATGGACATCTGCTGCGTGAGGTGATTCTCCTGAGGGTGGCTCTTTGGAATAGTCACTAAATTTTGAGAGAAATCTGGGCTGCAAGTCAATACTGAAACTCCTGTTGACTTGGAATGGAGATAACAAAATTAATTAGGCTCAATTTTGGCTCTTCGGCAGATTACAGGACATTCTGTATTGAACTGAAGGGAATGTTAATATTAGTTGAATTTGTACAAAACGTCACAATTTAATGTCTTGTAGTATTGGTCTATGTTATCATTTTGCAAAATGGAAATTTTAGAGCTCTAAATCAATTACCATCCATGCAGTTATGGATGTGTTAGAAACCACGGAAGCGCCTGACAATGGTCACGTAGGAATTAGGGTTTCTTCCCCCAAAAAGGTGGTGGGATCAATAGCCCAACTGAAGTGCACCTACACCAGTGCATGCAGCACGGGCAACAAACAGGAGGAGCTGGAAGCCATTGTGCAGCAGGAAAACTACGATATAGTTGCCATCACGGAAACATGGTGGGATGAGTGGCACAACTGGCGTGCTGCAATGGATGGCTATAAACTCTTCAGAAGGGATAGGCAAGGAGGTGGGGTAGCCCTGTACGTTAGGGAGCGTTTTGATTGTCTAGAGCTTAATGATGGTGACGATAGGGTTGAGTGTTTATGGGTAAGAATCAGGGGGAAGGCCAACAAGGCAGATATCATGGTGGGAGTATGTTACAGACCACCCAACCAGGATGAAGAGGCAGATGAAATATTCTATAAGCAGCTGGGAGAAGCCTAGAAGCCTCGCAATGGCTAGCCCTTGTTCTCGTGGGGGACTTCAACTTGCCAGATGTCTGCTGGAAATGCAATACAGCAGAGAGGAAACAGTCTAGGAGGTTTCTGGAGTGTGTGGAAGATAACGTCGTGACACAGGTGGTGAGTGAGCCCACTAGGGAAGGCGCCCCGCTGGACCTCTTGTTTGTGAACAGAGAAGGACTTGTGGGTGATGTGACGGTTGGAGGCCGTCTTGGGCGTAGCAATCACAAAATGATAGTTTTCAATTCTTGG
>NW_009195678.1:0-4003 GCF_000690835.1 Fulmarus glacialis | reverse complement strand
ATGGGGTTGTTGTGGGCGAAGTGCAGGACTCGGCACTTGGATTTGTTGAACCTCATACAATTGGCCTCGGCCCATCGATCCAGCCTGTCCAGGTCCCTCTGCAGAGCCTTCCTACCCTCGAGCAGATCGACACTCCCGCCCAACTTGGTGTCATCTGCAAACTTACTGAGGGAGCATTCGATCACCTCGTCCAGATTGTTGATAAAGATATTGAACAGGCCCGTCCCCAAAACTGAGCCCTGGGGAACACCGCTCGTGACTGGACGCCAACTGGATTTAACTCCGTTCAACACAACTCTCTGGGCTCGGCCATCCAGCCAGTTTTTTACCCATCGAAGAGTGTACTTGTCTAAGCCGTGAGCCACCAGCTTCTCTAGGAGAATGCCGTGGGAGACAGCTGATCTTTGGAAGTGTGCTATTGGCCAGATAAAACCTGTGTTAAACTTATTCAGCCTAAGGCCTTAGGCTGAATAACAAAGAGGAATTTAACCTCTGTGACTTTTGTATGTTTTACAACAAATTATCAAGATACCTTCGATTTTAAATTTTGTCCTATAGCATGTGTCTTCACCTAGTTCTTTTAGAATATAAAATATGCACAAGCCTAACTCTATTAAAAAAAAAAAAAAATCAAAAGTTTATAGGGATTGTAAACTACACATCATGGAAAACCATCAAAGATTCAGGAAGAAATCATTTCTTGTACTGGTGTTCTTAAACCAACATTTTTGGTAAATTTCATGTCTGTATCTTTATGAGAACATTTGTAATAAAATGTAGCACCTATCTGCTATGCCAAGTTTATAACTAACCTTATTTAAACTAGTAATTTCCTTAAAAGCAGTTATTGTGACATTATATTTAGCACATGACTTTGCATCCAGGATGCTCATTTCAGTATCTAATAAAATTATCTTTATTCTGCTGATTTTGTAAGTTCTTGGGGCAGTTTGGAGGAAAGTGTTTCTTTCCCTGGTTCAGAATAAAACTACTTTCCATCTTCACTACCCTCAAAATTTTAGTTCAACTAAATTAGTAATTTCCAGGGTATTATAATATTCCAGGGGCATACCTGTTATTGTATTTTTACTCCTAAATTACTGTTAGTGATAGTGACTTCCATACCACTGATAAAGATCGGGTCATGTATATAACATGAGCTGTGGAGAAAATGTATCATTTCCCCCACCCCCAAAATAAAGAAAAGAAAGAAAGCTTTCACACCCAGAGGTATATCAGTGCTTATTACACAGGAAGAAGTTGCAGATACTTAAATTTTACTTTTTAATGCTTGTGATCAATGCAGGCAAACTTAAATTTTGAATAATTTTAGATGGAAAGAAGTTACATTTTTGTCTTTCATGAAACTAAATTTTATATGATGTCTGTTTAATATGGCAGGTGGGAGAAACAAAATGGCAGGCTAGATAGCAAGGCTAACAATGTTCTCACCTTGTCTTGTCTCCCCCCTTTAAGAATCTCAGACTTGTGCAAACCTGATCTGTGAAGTGTGCAAGATTATGCCATTTAGATTACAGGGATTTAAGGAATTCAGAATGTTAAATACAGTTATTTGAATCTATATTTCTGAGAAATGTGTTGTTACAACTACAGGCTTCTTTGCCACATCATGCTTGCATCTCAGTGGGAGGGAATATCTTGTTACTCTGAACATGAGGTTTATATCTACAATAAGCCCCAGGTTCAAAACTAAGCAAGATTGCCCCATTTATTGCGTTATTTCCCCTGAGCTTGTCCCTTGTTCTCTTTTTGCCTCCATGTACACCATAGAAAAGATGCTAAATAGAGTTATTTGTTGTGTGTGTAAGTACTGAAAATGCAGGAATAATTTAATAATAGGAAAAATGTCACTTAAATTTCCTCCTCCATATTGCTCTCAAGCAGCATCCTGTATGCTTGTTGCCTTCACTACTTAGAAGCTGTTGCAGTTTTCTGATGTTCTCTGTACATAA
Source organism: Fulmarus glacialis (assembly GCF_000690835.1). Classification (NCBI taxonomy): domain Eukaryota; kingdom Metazoa; phylum Chordata; class Aves; order Procellariiformes; family Procellariidae; genus Fulmarus; species Fulmarus glacialis. Next base: position 2,030 of record NW_009195678.1, on the reverse strand, counting down.
TTTGTGAAGTGCTTTGGGATGAAAAGTGCCATATTAATGTAGGGTATTATTATAGTGTACTTTGCTTCACTGGGAAGCTGCATCAGGAAGATTGTTTTATTGGGTTATCTCCTAGGTAACTGTGATTCACTGTAATGATAGTGACTAGCACTCTTTAAATGGGACAGTAGTGGCACAACTGCAATCTAATGGGGATAAAATTAGATAGTGCCAAGCTGGGTAATGGTGATTAACCATGTACTAAATGGATATAAAATTATAAGCTCTGGCTTCTTAATACACATACATTTCCAATTCAATATTAAAGGCTATATTTTCCAAGATTCTCGGGAGGTTTTGGTAACAATAAGATGCTACTGCACTATCATATTTAAGCCTCTAAATTTCAATTGCATCTTAAAATATCTAAGTCATTGTACTACTTCTAAGTTAAATGTCACAGGAAAATGCTTTGTTGTATATATTCTATATATATAGTTGTAGCAATTGCATGGTAATTAAGGCCTCAATTCAGCAAAGCAAATAAGGAAAACCTCACTTTTCTTGTTATTTCTGGAAGATAATTCACACATTTGAAGTTCATCTTTGCATATTATGATGAGAAGCCTTGGGATGATCAGATGCCATATTCCTCCTCCCACTGAACCACTACACCAACACAAACTTCTACTTTCTCTCACTTGTGCATAACACCCCTTCTTCGTCATTACTGTAACAACTCATTTTAAAAGGCCTTAGCTGTACAGCAGCTCTCTCTTTGCTGACTTCCACATATGATGCTTAAGAAACAGGTCACTGAAAACAGACAACAGATTGTGCCATGTATTCTCTAGGATACTGGACCAAAGCCAAACAACGTGTCCCTGATTACTATCGCCTGTCCTTATCAGCACCAGGGAACACAAGTCTCTTATTACCTTCCAGACTACAGCAACAGTGCCATGTTCTAGTAACTGCTTGATTTTTTGCTATTGCTGGAAAAACATAAACATATCTAGGCAACAGAAGTAATTTTCCACTTGGCACAATGGAAAAAGATTCCTGTGTGATAGTGAGGAAGCTGAGAACTGTGTCAGTAAAATGTAGGCTGTTGCCACAAATACAGCCATACTACAGGATATACTTGCAGATGAAAGAAATATTATATCCAGAGAGATTTGTAACAATCATGTGACAGCATCCTGGAAAGCTTCTCATCTAGTGCAAGACACTCATGATCCTCCTCTATGTCCTGAGTGCTATACAGAACTTGAAAAATGCATTTCAGGCACTCTCCCAGAGTACCTATTATTTCTCATAGTTACTCACCAGGGAGGGGAAAAAAAAGGCCCCAGATTTGGAACAAAGTTTAAATCTTAAATTGGTGCTGGAGGAGTTTAAATAATTAAGGCATCTAGAAACAGTTACTTATCTACCAGTATGCAATCTGGATTACCAGAATTTGATATTTATGACATATTAAGACATATGAAGAGGAAAACAAGATGGCTTGCAAAGAGAAACTTACGGTAGAATTAAACTGCCCAAATTTAAAGTTTTAAAGATTTAAATCTAAGCCTGAGCTAGTCAAATCATGTGTTCTTACAGTACATGGAGAGAAAAGAGAAGTAGGCACTTCTAGGGAAAATAAATTTCATCATAAGATATTAAATGGGCATTTAAATTTCTAAAATTAGATGAGACAAATGCCAGTTTTAATTTCCTCCTATCACTGTAATCAGTTCAGAGGAGCCAAATCCAACACCGAATAAATAGATAAGAATACAACAGCAATGGAAAATCTGACTGTAACACTCAAACATGAATGTTTTGTATATATATCCTTGCTGAAAATATTTAAAAAATATTAGTTGTGTTGGGAAAATAAAGTGATTATATGAAGGATTACATACATGCAGATATTTATCTGTGATTAGTAACAATATAGAATGCATATATACTTACACGCCTTGTCTCATTTATTGTTACAGCTTTTACAAAGAGAGTCTCAGGTCTGGGAACTCATTTATATGATAAGATATAATAATTGG
>NW_009195677.1:0-10138 GCF_000690835.1 Fulmarus glacialis | reverse complement strand
AATGCCCCACCAGTCCCCGAGCAGCGGCCATCCAGCCATCCTTCCCCCTCGTTTTATTGTTAAGCATTATGTCATATGGTATGGGATATTCCTTTGGTCAGTTGGGGTCAGCTGTCCCAGCTGTGTCCCCTCCCGGCTTCTTGTGCACCCCCAGCCTTCTTGCTGGTGGGATGGGGTGAGGAGCAGGAAAGGCCTTGACTTTGTGTAAGCACTGCTCAGCGATAATGAAAACATCCCTGTGTTATCAACGCTGTTTCCAGCACAAATCCAAAACATAGCCCCATACTAGCTACTACAAAGAAAATTAACTCTACTACAGCCAAAACCAGCACATTCCCCTATTAAACTCCATTTTCTGATGGGGTTGTAATGCTGTCAGTGTAGTGCCAGATACACCTCATTGTGTAGTACTACTCCTACACAAAGGTGCTTTAAGTTTCTTTATGCTATTGAGGTGACACAAAGCAGATGCAACAGGGACTGTGCTCTGCCCCTTTTTGAAGCATCTGTGGTGCTATTTATGCAATAGACTATACTTGGTACCTCATTACTGATATAAGCAGAACCATCACCCATCAATTGCAAAGAGATTTTCTTTTGCATATCTCAGAGGCTGAACTTGATCCGGTACTTCTGAGACATTGGGTATAAAGTGTTTTTCCACTGATGTTCTTTGATTTGCAAAAAACCCCACTATAGGATGCGTAGTGTGCAAATAGACTTCACACTCTACTGTAACTATCGGTAATGGTATACAGGCTACAATTTAAGGAGAACTATTAGCTTTCTGAGATGTTAAATTACTGCAGAGCATGCAATAATAATAATATGGGAAAAGACAGCACCCTAGTGGGTTGAAACAAAGAACACTGTGCAGCCCGATCATAGGCAGCCTCTATAACAACACTTCTTTTTCACGCAAAAAAGTTTCTTCCTAGGGAGCATGGTTGTTATACACTGACACTGTATTCTTCTTGCACAATGGCCTTGATTCGGTGAAGTACCTTATTCACACACGAGTCTCCAAGCAATTGAGCAGTCTCACCTGAGTTAATACAGCTGTTCACAAGCTCAAAGTTAGGCCCATCCTTAAGACTTTACCTGAACGTAGCCTCTACAATTTAGTTGGCTTTCACATTTTCTGACACAAGGAATTGGATCTACTTGAATTTAATTTATCAGTTTGGGCTTCTTTTTTTTTACTTTTTAACTGATCTTGCTTATGTTTTAGATCTTCAAAATAAATTGTCTAATGCATTTTTTTTAGTTTAGTGCTGTCACCGCCAGGACTTTTTTCTTTTTTTAGCACAGATTACAAGCAAGCTGACCACATTGAGTATCCCATTGTTTGACAAGTGGCTGAAAAGTGGAGTAGAAAGAAACCTACATTTTGTGAAATTCTCCTGTGCTTATTTAGACCAGGAAAAGAGACTGAACCCAGATTAAAACCAAGTTCAAAATTAAACATTTTAACCACAAAAGAAGAGAGAGGCAAACGGCATAATCTGGAAATATACTTCCCGGGTGGTCTGACCCATTGGTACATAATGACTAGAAGTCTTAACCATGCTAAGCTTCTGTCTTTCATTTAAATACTGCTGGGGTGCTGCCATATTTTCTTGAATTCCCCGTCCCATAATAACATAAAAAGAAATGAATGGCCAGGGGGAAAAAAAAAAAAAGTGCATTAGAAACTAGTAATCAACCCAGCTACTTAGCTTTCTCTTTGTGCATTAAGAATCATTTATGCTTTTTTTAAAAAAAAACATATTTAAATAAAGTGAATGTATTTTGCAGATGAGAAGTGAGAACCGCAAATATCCTCCTCTAAGGTAAAGGTCTTTGGCCACAAGGTTAGAAAGCCAAATAATTTCTTCTGGTTCCTGAATGAAAAGAAAATTGAAGGCCTACTGCCTTGAAGAAAAAGATTGTTCATGTGTTTTTATGCCTTTGTATGCTCTTAGGGCAACAGAGCTCCTGCTATAGTATCAACAGTAACAATATGGAATGAGTTGTGTCTTTCAAATGAATGGTGTGTTTAGCAAAACAACTTGTTAACAACTGTCATCTTGTTTTCACAAGGTCCAATTGCAATGCATAGCCAACAACAGTCTGACTTTCAGGGGAGTGTATTATAGCAGTGGTTTTGCCCATTTCTGTTCCCTTCCCTGAATATCCTGGCAAACCAGTTTGTTAACTGTAGCCCTCAAATACTGGTGAATTCTCAGCTGATGTTGGCAAGTGGTCCTTGCTCTTGGCTTCATTAAAAAAACACTGCTCCTAATCTACACAAATTAGTTGGAAGAAATTTATGGATTTGTATTCACTGGTCTTTCTTCCAGAGTATTGCAACCTTCATAGACATTTGTAACTAGCCTTACCTCCCATTCCAAAGTCTGAGTAAACAACTACAGATATTAATACATTTGTATTGTCATGTCTTAAGTAGATCAATATTGAATTAGTATTAACTGCGAAAAGCTCTCTTCAGTGATACAAAACTTTTTCTGACATTTTTTGGCTACTGATTTGCTTTTGTTGATATTTTTTCAGCAAACTGAATATTCTCTTTTGTCTGCCTATTTTGCTTCAGAACTGATATAAATGTTGCCGAGGGACCTTGACCTTTACCATAGGAGATGAATGTTGCATAGATGAGAATACTTGGAAAATATGGGACTTGCAGAGTTGTGTGATTAGGTGCATAATATGGGCATCACAATTGGCAATGCATTGTACAGAGAAATAGCAGACTTCCATGATTTAACAAGAATTGTGCAAATATGCAGCCCTCAACACCATTTATGAATTAATCAAGTGCACAAGCACCTCTTATGAGGACTTCATATCAAGTAAGGAACTCGCCTAGGGACATAATACTAAAAGACCCCTACAAAACTCATTAATAGAAACTACATCTTCCAATTTTTAATTTAAATATATAATAGAAAAAGAAACAAGCTGTATCAACTTACCATAACTGGACTTGAATTAAAGATAATATAATGTGGGAATTACAAAAGCTTAAAAAATGCTGAATAAATACATATTTTATATTTAGATAGCACCATTCCACCAAGACATTTCAAAAAGCAATTTTGACACTGATGCAAATATTGTTTTGTCAGGCACTTATTTTGGGTACAAAAGGCTTCATTTTGTTGTCATTACTGACACACACTTTTCTCAGGAAGCACAATATGCTCCAATAAAAATGAGGGAATGATTAAGTAGGACGGGTCCGTTGTGACTCATCTGCCTGCACATCCAGTTCTTGTACAAGGGAGGTGCAAGGAGTTTAGCTTAACCTTTGAAACAGGAGCAAAATTAGGTAAAGTTGTGTGAAGTCACTATATTTTTACCTGGCTATTATGGAAGTACTTTTAAATGCTACTAGGCAGTTCAGATAATATAAAAATTCCAATACTGCCTTCGACTCGAGTCAAGGGTACACTTAAAGAGTTATTAGCACCCAGCAAAGTGTGTTAAGTCTGACATTCATGATGTCTCAGTTATTAAATAGATACTAGTACACGTTCTGATTTTCTTATAAAACTTAATAATGATAATGACCTTTCCATTTAGAATCAGGCTTTCAATGTTGAAAACACCAGCAGATTTATAGAATTTAATGCTAGACGCAAATTACAGATCATTGTCAGTTTTTCACATATACAGGACTTGAAATGTATTTTTCACTTTTCGTCTTGAACATTCATGTGTCATAATGACCATCAAATGTATATATTTCTATGCATAGCTAACATAATCAATGTTACACTCAATTTATCATTTGATTTAGTGCTCCTCTGCACCAGTGCATTATTCCACTGAGATGATCTGCGCACTATAGTGCCTCTTAACGTTAAAAAAGATTTTAAAAATTTGTGCCAGAGACTCTGCTGTTATTACTAAACAACAGAGGGCAAAACACCGTCCTCAAACAGACTAGTATATAAATCGTTTTGGGCAAAGAGTGAAAACAGACACCGAGGCTGTTGTTTTGCCACTCACTGTTATAACACTACTGCAGGGATTTTTCTTTTTAGGTACGCTGAATGGTGATAAGATAGCCTCGTAAAGAAAATGCCAGACATTGCTAAATACTGAAAATAATTTGGCCTGGAGTGCTCAGTCAAAATTACTGCATTTCAAGGACCAGGTTTTTCTCTACTAAAAAATCAACATATTTCCACTGACTTCATACGGCTACGCCAGCGTACGTGAGCCCAGGATCTAGCCCATTTCAATAATGAATGAGAATAACTCCAATGGGGATTACAGCAGCTGAGAATTTGACCCCGACTCTCTGCTACACAGAGAAGAAAAGGAATAATTTTTAGAATACTTAATATATTTTCTTATGCACGAACCAGGGGTTATTTCTAAAACAAACAAGCAAGACTCTGTCTTATAAGCAACAATTAATATGATGAAGGGAGACCATATTTCTTTTTTTTTTTCTTTTTCCCAACAAGTCCTTTTCCCCAAACCTCTGTGCTATGCTTCATATACCTTAATAACCCCTGTGCTTCTGATTAGCCACCGCATCCATGTCTGATTTTGTCTCAGTTATCTGAGGGGGCCAAGTTATGTGAGGAACTATTTTTGAATACTAGTACTGTTAAAGGGTGCAATTTATGTGACTTCAAGGTTATTTACATGCAAAATAATAATTCTTGCAAAGTTTGCATCTCTGATAACTTCAGAAGTCCCTACTTAACGCTGGTGATTTTAGGGCAGACTATATAACTTTAAGGGTGGAAATTATCCACCTAACTTCAGGTGGGATCTGAATTAATCTGAACTTGTCCCAGGGGGCAATGCAAGTGGAGAATTCATTTCACTTACTTGCGACCTCTACCCAAGGATGGCATTAATCGCACCCCAGAATTGCCCGTTTCTCTCCACTGACTATAAAGGAAGCCAAAGAGGACTTGCACAGATGCAGATGTCAATATTTGTCAAATTCCAACCTAACTTCTTCTTTCCCTGAGAAAAGGAAAATTCCCTCATCTCCCCCAGGATGACCCTGTCTTAAAGGACTGAATCCTACAGGGTACTCTGTGATATTCTTTTTAACAGCATTTATTCTCAATTGCTTTGGGATCAAGAGTCAAAGATGAAAGATGCTTGCTATAGATTGGGCAAGATTTCCAAGGAAGGGGTAAAGAGATAAAAGGAAAGGGTGAAAAATGTTGTCTCAGGAACTGGATAATACCATGCCAGCTATTTCCTCTTGTGGAGAAGACAGAGCTTGTAATTTGGTTCCCACAGGGAGCTCACAAAGCAAATTTTACTTGTTCTGCCCGCAAATTTTCTGAACAATGAGTATCTACTCCAGGAATTAAAGCTTATACCTCATTCACATAATGTAACGTTAACACGAGAAGAAAGGAAGGTTCCAAGAAAGTGATTCTGAAAGATCAGAGCTTTTTCTTCCCAGACACAGGACCTCAAATGACTATTAAATCACCTAAGACCAGGCAGTGAAATGAATGGCATCCTTCCCCTTTTTGAAAAACAACACGCTGGTGTGCTATGTTTAGCTATCATTATCTGATCCAGAAAATTTAAGTCTATATGTGAGCCTAGTCTCAAAGCAACCAGTTCAGCTAAAAGCTTGCAAAATTGCATTTCTTGAGCATGTTTATATAATTACATAAAAAATAACAGAGGTAAAGGTTTTTGGGGAAAAAAAAAACCTTAACACACTGACACAGTGAATGTAAGAAGAGAAGCACAGTTAATACTTTGATTTAAAGTAACTGGAGAGTGTAAAAATACTGAATTTGTTATCTTTGAGGAGCCAATTTTTCTTTGGCTTTACAAAGAAACATGTGAGTTCTCTTTTTACAGACACTGGAAACTGCCAAGCATTAACAGGCAGGAGTGGTTTACACAGTGATTGATATTAGCCAATTTTACAAAAATATGAGGGTATTACTTGTGCTGTACTCCATCTAATTATTTTTATTATTTTACTATGGCTGTGGTGAAACTCAGCTCCAAAATTCCAGATCTGGATTAACTGTCCCATGAAATTTATAAGGGAAACAATTTATAGTGGGGTCTTGGTCAGTTAAAACCAGAAATGTATTTAGAACAAAATCCCAGTTTTGAACACTGCTGGACAGGTGGGAAATTTGATTGTGGATGCCAGCTTATGGCCAGGATTTTTAACACATCGGGATAACTGTGTAAAAGAACATTTCAGTGACTTTATTGCTGCATTTTTGCAGAACATGCTCATTTTGAAAATATTACACTTAAATACTAACCATCTCTGAGGAACTAATATGTTTATTATCAATGGTTTTGTATAATTAATGCAGAGTCAGTCTTTAATATTAAAGAAAGAAAGCTAGCCTAAACTTAGAAATTCAAAGTTAAAGATGACATTTTACATTCAATTCATCCTCTTGCGCCTTGTTATTGAAGAACATATAATGCTAACATCACACACAGATCTGAGGCTCCTCCATTACCTAAGCACAACAGGGTAAGCTAACGACAGTGTGTCAGCCTTTTGTTGGTCCGTGTCACAACCTTAACATTACTTTGTGAGAAGAACTGCTGTCAGGGCATTTCAAGTTGCTTTTGAAATAGAGCCAAGAATGAGGAGGCCCCACTGTCCAATTGCCTTTCCAGCATTAACAAACTATATAGGGGGAAAAAAAAATGAAGAAATTGCTCAGTTTGCATCTCAGTGCATGAAAAATCCTAAAGTGTTGCAGGAACAATTGATTATCCAGAGGGTACCACACCATTTCTAACTGAAAACGGCCCTTTCTGGCATCCTACTGGTTATCTATATGAACATTTCTTTTGTATTTTTCTTTCAACAACTGAGAAATGAAGAAGGGGTAGAAAATGAGGTTATGGGGAAAAAAAAACAGGAGAAAACAGTGTTTCATAAGATTGTTAAGGTTTTCAGACCCTCATCTGGGGATAACCATTTTGTCTCCTTGGCAATACTCATCGTATTACCGACAGCAAATATTTAAATATTTTTTCGTTTGTTCTTGTTGCAATAGACCACACTCCATATTCTAAAAGTATGTTGTCTGAATGAGAGCAAAATGGCCTTAAATGTAGCCGAGATGTTTTCGGGGAGATGTTAATTATCCAGCAAAAGTTCCACAATCTCTATTGTGATTCATGAGTCTTTGTCACAATAAACCGATAGCACCTACAGGGACAATAACATTGGAATAGTTTGTTCCCATCATGGGACTTTTCACATGGTTAAAGAGCAGTTCATACTTAAGTGATATGTTGGTCTGAATCTTTCAATGTACTGTTATTTAGTGATTTCTGAACTGTAAAAATGTTGAAGACACTTTTTTAACTGCACAGGACAAACAATTTACAGATGGGTATAGGTTTCATTGCTTTGGTGAGTGATAGCATATATTTAAATAAAGAAAAAATAGAAATCTTATAGCCAGTCAAACAACATGGATTTTTCTTTAAAGCATGGCATGTATACAGTACCTAATTCCATAATATATAACATATAAATATCCTCAGTCCTCAGTCTCTTTTCAGAAGTGTTGAAGCCATGACTTGTCCAGGCTGGGCAGTCTCCTGTCTCTTAACACAGGCTACAGAGTTGTGGAAGAAGAATCTGGGCTACTGGGAAATTAAAATGGTCTTTAGAAACTCAGGGATCTATTCCCGCCATTATTTTAGCATTTGTTTAATAATAACTGTATTATAGGGTATAACCTAAAAGTTAAAGATTCAGTCCTCAGTGTATGGAGAACTTGATGTCTATGTAGAACCCTGTTAATTTCATGGTGGGAACTGTCATCCATATTTCTAAAGCAAGATCAATTTAAAATACAAGCAGTGAGAGCGTGCTGACGTAACCACTGAAATGAACAGTTGATAGTGCCTCATTCTGGATATTAGCACTTAGCTCTAGCTTACTCTGTATCACAACAACAAGCCAATGTCAAATGTGTTGTATACTTCCTATTGCTTAGATGAGTAAACAGGTAAGAAAATATTCCTTTATATAGATATGTATATGTAAACATAAATATATACATAGATACACATGCATGAGAGGAAGGCAAAAGTAGATGCCTCTGGAGGAGACAGCACTACATCTTATTTTTAGTGGTTTCCCAGGACAAAATGATGTGTAATTCAAAACAAGTGTCACAAATCATAGAATTCAATTGCTAAATAACCCCCTTTACCCTCAAAAATGCATAAAACAGATTGTCCCTATTGGGTAGAATAAAAGAGTGATTGTCATGTGTGATTAATCTGGACATTTGAAAAAGTTTCATATGATAATCCTGCAGTTTAGTTTGACAAGAGTGAAGATTAGACCATTCTAAAATCATCACAAAGCATATTCAGTTTTCAGGGCCCAAGTATGGCAGTGAGTTGCAAGTCAGTTTAATTCTGTGCTGCAGAACAAAGGGCAATTTCTGCTGAACACTTCTCAATGGATATGTAGATGAGAGATGAGATGCAATGTTGCTGAAATATTCAGAAGCTGATACCGATACCAGGAGAAATTCTGTAATGTAAAACATATCACTGCCTTATTTTTTTTTTTTTTAATTTCTTGCTCTGGGGTTTCTCCCTCAATAAATTGCCTCCTTGACTGCCAGCTTGTGGAAAATCCTTGGGTCTGCTTGGCTTCCCAGCTGCATAGGCTATTCCCAGTCTCTTAGCCATAAATAAAAAGAGTTGCCTGTAGCTCAACCTGGCCTGATTGGCACATATGGCAATTGATTAACTACAAGTGACATCGGGGGACTGCCATCGAATACGGCGTTTTTTCTAAGTTCCTAATGAAATGATGGACTCTCCCCTTCAGGGCAGAATCATCCATTAGACCCATGTGGACTGAGCTGAAGGCTCTGTAGGTTCCCATGTAGCAATGTAATAACCTTAAGGTTCTTACATAGCAATGACAGAGACTTCTCTGTGAGAAGAATGATTTAAAGAAATTACCTGCTTTGTCTTACTTTGAAGAGCAGCTTAGAAGCAGTTGTGTTGGCAGCTGTCTACCTTCCTTCTGACACTTCTGCTCCTCCCCTCAAATTTCTCGGTGCACAATTGTCCTGCCCACCAAAAGTGACATTGCAATGAGAACACTTTCCACTTCTGTAGTATCTTCTTTCAGAATAACGTCATAAGATGCTTTAGGAAATGTAGTGAATTTAGCATTGCAGTATGCTTGCATGCTCCACTAGAAAAGCAGCAGGGGCAAAGAGAAGTTCAGTGACTGGCTGTGCAGACAGAAAAGCTGAATATGGTCTGATAATTGCAAGCTACTGAGTTAAAAAAGTTTAAAAGCGACTGCTGGAATTTCCACAAATCTGCTGCGCTGTAATTGTCATTTCCATGAGCATTCCTAGTCTCTTGCAAAGTGGATAAAATAGATCATGTTAACTTTGGGGGTCAATGCTAAACAGAGTCAGCTAATACATGACAGAAACTTAAAGGTATGGAGGAAAGTCAGGTTCAGAAGGCTTCACACACCAGTACATTGACTGAGAATTTCTATTGACCTGCATCCCGTGAGAGTGACAGCCATCTTCTTTGTAAACAACTGAATGAGCCTTTCAAAAACATTCAGGAAGCCGCATACTAACGCATATGGTAAAGCAGTTTAGTAATAATGTCAACTGATGTTGGTTTTATTTTGAGGGATTTTTTTCTGAAGGCCCAGAAGAAGATTTGTGTACTTGAAACCTCTCAGTTTTTTCCAGCAACAAGTATGATAAAATCTCTGTTTGCCAAGTTTGGCTCTTTAAAAACAAGTGGTGGTTGTGGGCTGTTGAAATGAAGTCTGTTCTGTTCTTTTCCCCCTCTGTGCTACCTGGGTGACCTCTGTATTGAGACCACGTTTCATGTCTATATAGGGACTTCTCAAATCTGAGAAACTTGATGGACAAAAATAGTCAGAGGTTGCTGAAATGGCAGGGGTTTCATTCAGCATCACTACAAGTACTGATGGCAGGATGGACTTGCCTCCCGCATCTCTGTGTATGTTTCTGTGAAGAGAAAAAAGAGTAAGATAAAGGATTGTCACCATCACCATCCATGTAGAACTGTGATTATATTCTTATTGTGGTACAGTCCCCCATGCAACACTACAGGCTTGGGG